>NC_092520.1:91712500-91902500 GCF_037038585.1 Patagioenas fasciata
TAAATTTAACAATTTATCATTTAAAAATGCTGATTTGTTAGAAAATAAACAATTCCAGTCATAATCTTAGAAGTACTACCATGTTAGAGATCTCGCCCTATTAAACTTGGTTTTACTCTATGCAATCTATTTGCAAACACTGCTTAGTTTTGTAAACAGATTTCTGCCAATCTTTCTATAAAAACATCATGGCCAACAGCTTGTTAAACTGAATCAGATCATTAGGTTGGCTTCCAATGTCAGTGAAAACTAAACCAAAAGAATGAAAATTAAACATTCCACAAGCATTTTCATGTTATTTGTGTTTATATAAAAATATCTCCTTTAAACAGTTGTTAAGAGATCAACTCATTTTCAAATGACAGTTTGGAACTAGCTATGTTGAAATGCGAACAAACACAAAAATCACCAACTTTCACTGGATTAGCCTGGGAAAACTGATTTCTTTTAAAATAAATTACCTTCTACACACCATACCATCTAAAAGAAATGCAAGAATCAGGAAGAAAGCATAAAGACCACTCAAAACAATACCAAACATTCTAGTGCATATTTACTAGATATAGTATCTATTAAATAGCTTAATATTTCAATATTCAAATTACAAATTTCTAATAAGAAAATGAACTTAAACAGGATTGATCCTATTCATCGCAGAGACAAGTGCTGCTACCGTTACATAGTCATGTAAACATTTACTGAAAACCTAAGGCTGAAACAGGCATCTGCTACAGAAGTGACAATTTCAGCTTTTGTCAGCAGAATCTACCGCACACAACACAACTCCTGGTTGCAAACAAGTCTATCAACCAAACAGCTTAAAGAGGCAAAAAGGTGTTTGCAGAGCTTCATCTCGGCCCCCATTTGATGTCTTTTACACCATGAAATTGCCTTTTCAAAGCGTGGTTGTCTGCCCACTCAGCATTTAGAAATGAGTCGTCATCATCCTCTTCGAGTTTCTGTCAACAGAAGTGAGAGGTTAAGGTGACAGCAATAAAAGTGACCTGAGGTTAGTGGCTACAACTGCACAGCTCACATGCAGTAAAAAGACACTGTTACCTTAAGTTCCTCCTGCTTTTTGTAGTAATACATCATCATCTGTTTTTGCTCTTCATGACTAATCAGAGGTTCACGCCCTGGAGCTCCTTGTCCTTTCTGAAAGGGAAATAATAAATTTTATTTATGATGGCGTTTGCGATATGAAAGAGAGGCTGCTATGCAGAGATAGAAAAATCTTTCTTTCAGACAATAGGGTTTCTCAAATTTAATAAGTTTCCACAGGACAGGAAAATAAATGTTGAGAAACTTCTGCTGCATTCAAGTAAGAATTATTTTTTCATCTCAGCATCTGAATCAAGCTGTCAAATTTGTGGACATCAGTGGAAACTACAAACAGGATTGAGACTATTTTACTTAAACTTCTGCTGTAGAAGACATAATAAATCTCTCTGCTTTACATCCATTCTAGATGTCTCAGGATGGGCCCATCCATCTCCGGCTTCCCTGCTAATGCAAACTCAAAATGCCATATGACTTAGTAAAGCAGGAAAAGAAGGCAGTTACAAAACACTACAAATAAAACAAATTTTGTTTGTTACTGCAAATGTTTTTTTTTTTCTAGGCAACTGTCTCATGGAAGAAATGATGCACACAGTAGAAAGTACCTGATGACAGTTATTGTCAACAATAGCAAATACAACAGTTTGAATAGAAATGGTGAACCCTCTCTGGAACAAAAAGGGTCTGAGGTGCTTTAAATTAACTCTCCAAGCCAAGAATGCAGGCATTCCTCGTCAGATAGAAAATGACCATACTACTTTGCATTCTCTGAAGAGGTCCATCAACTAACTAAACAGCAAGACAACTTTCCTGGGAGCCTATGCTTCAATGGCTGTTAAATTGTCACGCAATTTTTCAGTCACCATAATAGGAAAGAGAAAACAATTCTAGTCTTCTAAACGACAAACACATACATCACTTGACTCATCTTTGATGAATTCTGTTGCCGACACCTGCAGATAATAACACCTGCCATAAACATTAATGCTTTCAGTGGCAGAGAAGCTCTGACTGACATAGAAGCAAAATGCAGCTCCAGAATAATTCTGAGCAATGGTTAAGTACTCTGAGACATTTGATAATCACAAAAGCACCCTTAGAATGTGGTATTTTATATATATATATATATATATATATATACACATATATACACACACACACAAAAACTGGGTGAGCATCTTCTGAAAAAGCTCTGAAAGTCACTTGAAACATCAATTATTCTTCCCTTGAGCATGGCATTCTGAGATGAACACAACTGCAGAGTTAGCACAAAATCACATTGTCCAAAAACTAATGAACAGCCCCAGGAATGTGGTGCTAATTCTGATATTGCAAGAACATGACCATTGTGTCAGACAATGGTGCACACTGAATGACTGGCTTTTGCTGAAGCACCAGCTCTACAAGCTGAGGAGCAGCAGATCTTTGCCCCACTTTAGCACATTACTCCAGTGGATGACTCAGACCTGTGTTAATTAATTAAATTAATATAGATGGCCTCATCTGCTTCAGCACATCTGATGACTGGCAAGTCTAATTTCTTTAAAAAAATTCAGCTGAGAGCTTTAGGTGAGCTGGAGCCAACAGTGCAACTGGGTGGTGCAGGCCCAGCAGCTTGTTCTTCCTTCTAGCACTTAGCAAATTCTCACTGAACACTTCAGAACTGCATAAGCTCGGGCTCTTTCACAATCCGCGGCCTCTCAAAGAGGAGACATCCACATTTCCAAGGCAACTGATAGAGTTTGAGGACCTGCTGTCAAGAAACTCAGGACATCACAGGCAGGAAATTGCTGAGTTACGGACACTTTCTTTCAGACAACGAACAGAATGAAAAGGGGATGAGAGGTATCCACATCACATATGCGCTAAACTCTAAAACTGCTTTTTAAAGGCCAGGATAGGGACACAAAAACATTCACAAGTACAATTATTAAAACTGGGCAGACTGAATGATTGGCTCTGTTCAGTGTTCTGAACTGAGAACCAGCTGAGGTTTTTTTAGACTTTTCAGTTTGTATTTCACCTACTTTTAAATACCTCTTTGCTGTACTTTAGAAAGTGCTATGAAGCAAGTAATAGCAACTACAGTATTTAACTGATAGGCAAATGAAAAAGAGAAGAAAAACTTAGAATAAAATAATTAAAACCTTAAAATAGACGTACTGTTCTAAGACACTGAAGCTGGAACTCATCTATTCGATTTTATACACCTACTGACAATTCTCTTCCATACGGAATTAGCCGAAGATTAATAGTGTGAAGAAATTTTCAAGTGATACTTACTTTCTGTATCTTGACAATTATGGTGGTTTTCTCATTTTTGCCTACATAGTCAGACAGCAACTTCGTCTCTTTCAACTCCTTTCCTGCCCACCATAATTGTGCTTCTGATTCTTTTATAACTTCAAGTCCAGCCTGTGACAAATAAGCAAACAAGCTGAAGTGTTGGAGGACGTTGTTTTTTGCTTTTTTTCAAAATCAGAAAAGTTTTCCAGGATTTTTTTTTTTTCTGGAATTCCTAACAGAAAAGCCTGTGTAATTTTACACTATACATCTGTCACATCTTTCTCCTCATACTAATCTCTAGCATTTTTGTTCATATTCCATTCAATCTTGATCTAACATAAACACTTTAGGCAACAAATTCTCAATACTGGCATCAGAAAGAAATGACAAGTTATTTAAAATGAGTTCCAGACTTACCTGAACTTTGTATGACATTTCAAGCAAACTTCATTCATCTTATTTCTAGATAAGCTGTTGGTGTGCTTTTACAGAAATTATCAGATAAAAATACTAAACAAAATCTGCCATGCAAATGAAAACAACCGTCATTGATAAAACAAAGAACAGCACAGTACGCGTTTATCCCAGGTACCACATATAATCTAAATACATTACTGCATACATGAGTTCCTGACAAGTCTTCTTTATCTTCAAGCTCCATCCTAACTGGATCATGTGGAGGCAATCCCATGGGATACACAATCATCACAGCTCCTCGGAGCTGGTCCAATGCATCTTTCACCATCTCCATCGTAACACACACATTGGCCTGAACTTGTTTCTGAAACACAGACAGGGATCATGGGTCATTAAAAAAAAATATGTAAAAAGACTTCGCTTTGCAGTCAGTTCAAAGGTTCAACAGTGGGATATTTGAGCAAAGCTAACTGGCTGCACAAACTTATTAGGAGTGCAAATTTTCTTATTTGAATATTGACTTCTGAATACATCCCTAAACTTTTGCCCCTTCCAGTTTGCTTTCACTGGTTGGGGAAGGGAGAAGAAAAAGGAAAAAAAAAAAATAATAAAAGATCTTCAACTAAATTGTGTAGAACACATTTAGTAACAAATGTCTGTGGGATACAGGCATTCAAACAAGTATGCATCTGATCACAGAAACTGGACGGGAAGTCTTTTCTTCCAAGTACTTGTGATTCATGAACAAGATTCAAACCAGCAGAATCCAAGTGAAGGCTAGAGAAGGGGCCTAAAACTTGATGGAAAAAATAGAGCACATCTGAGTAGAAGAGTAAAGCTTGGCAAATTGCATGGCTTATGCAGAGATCCGTAAGATCGGATACTTGAGATCATTCCAAACCCTACTGCAACGGATAGAGGAAAACCAAGATGCATCTGGAAGAGAAGAAATAAACGCTTTTGCTTACAGATTTAACAGTTCCAATATTTTAAGTAACTAGGTTTATAAAAAAAAAAGCGAGCAAGAGAATGTTGCCTCCTTGTGGACATTCTTAAACTAGTTAACTGACAAGTACTATCGGTTTCTCAATCTCAGATTACCAACTTTTAATACTTTTTTTTCCGGTAAATACACAGGCGTACGTCTTCATTCTCGTGATTATGAAGTGATGAACCTAACAAACCACTTCCCTAACTGCCCTTAACTTCATTCATCAGTGAATGGCAGTAATTTCAGGAGTGAGCATGCAGTGTGGCATTTTTGCAACTTCTGATTGTTTTTGGTATATAACTGGAAGTTTCACCCAGGAGGATCTGCAGATATTTTTGACTCAGGAAGTAAAACTACACATTATTAATTTTCTCCCTGTTTAGAAACAGAGCTGATGGGATGCAATCCAACAGCAAAAAAAAAAAAAAAGTCCATCTGGAGAAAATCTTTATAGTCCAGAAGCTTTAATCTGAAACATCTCCCATTTTGTGTAGATTTTGCTAGAACTTTCGACACTCTGGCTGAAATCCTGCCTCAATTCAGGAGAGGTTTGCTGCAACTCAGTGCACTGGAAGCACTGACAGGCAACAGGGTAGCTCTTCACTTGCCTGCTGGAGGCCCTTGGAAACACTGAGCTGCTCACTCTAAATAACTGATACAACACTGTTATCAGCAACAGAACAGTCAAGAAGGCCAATTTAAGTGCACAGACCACACTAAAAATTCAGTAACATCATCTACTTGCATAACTGGTTTAAAGCTTTTTTAAGGTTCTACACATACCAATTACCAGAACTGTGAGGGGAGGGAGAAGAAAATCACTTGCACTTGTTTACAAAGAAGAAATTTGATAATAAATGTTACTTAATTTGTGTTTCAAAGTCATATGAAAGCTGAGACACAACACAGAGCACCTAAAGGTCTGGTGAAGTTGAATAACTGAGACCATAGCCCCATCAAGGCATATCCTCACGCTTTTCTTTAAACATACAAACTCACTGGGACTGAGTGTGAACCCAACTGCTTGTAAAATCTAAGAGATTAGAACACATTCTTCAATTAATTATACATAAAACTCAAAAGACTATCTTAACGAGCAGAAGTTATTTTATTTCAGGAACATGGCAGAATGCAGTTAATTTTTCACCAGAAACACGACAAGCATTTGCCTAAAGAATGTATCAATAGCAAATTAAGAGCGTGTGGATAAAATTAAATGTGATTTAATCATTCAATGTGGTCTTGGCTGCCAGCATTCACTTGGAGTTTAATATCTGATTCCTTAACTTGTTGAACCAGCTTGCCAAAAGCCATTAAGAAAATCATTAACAGAAATGTCAGTTTTTATTAGACTATTCACATCACTTTGTGATACTAGTCAAAAACGGTCAGCCCTTGCCCTGAAAAAGTCTATTTTTTCCTTAAGTTGCCCAACTACACAGAACCTATTAAGAAAGTCCCACATACCACATGTTACTTCAGGAAACTCACCTTAGAGATTAATGCCTTGGCTTCCTCTATTGTCTTCTTTATAACTTGCTGCATTTTTTCATTTGGAGCTAAAAATAATAGACACTTAGTTAAGAGGCTACACTTGCTATAAAGAAACCAAGCAAACAATGTGACCAGCTTATGCTCTATGGTAAGCAAATGAAACATTATTAAATCACAAAGCAAGAGAGATATTATTAAGTTGCAACCTTTTTACCAGTTTGATAGTTCATTGCCACATTTCTGACTAACTTATGAACAAAAAACCCAACAATATCTCTTCTGGGAGAGCCCAACTGACTTTTCCACAAAGACACCTGACTGGTATTTGGAACTTCATTTGGGACAAAGGTACTAAATAGAAAACAACCACCATAACCTCATAGCCCCCACAACCAAAACCAGGACTTTCCCATGGCATACTTAGGACTATTGTGGGCTTTACTGGCAGACATGCTGTAACCAGGGACAACAGCTTGGAGTTTTCTTTTTTTTCTAATTAAAATCTCAAACGTTTTTTAAATACAATGTGCATTTCACATTAAAGTTATCTATTTTAATTGTTATAAAAAGCCTCTCCTCAACAGAAAAATTCACTTAAAGCATACTCATTCACAGCTGAATATTTAAGTGCATCATTTGATAGTATTTAGTTTGGCCCGCATTTATACATTGTTCAATATTGCTGTCTTCCCACTGACAAATAAATGCCAAAGTACAATACTAGTGGTACTGTCCTTATGTTAATGTTGCTTGCAAACTTCTGCTGTAAGGCGTGACATTGCTGACAACCATGTGAAAGAAGACAGGCTTTGTCTGCATGCCTACATACGGGACACTCAGCTGTTTCTGAGAACACAGGAGGGAAAACATTTGCCAATAACATAAGCTCTTAAGCAAGTTCATCAAAGGCTTAAATTTGATAGGGCAACATGTGTTGGAAGAATTATTTTCCCTAAAATAAGACACTTGGAGTAAGCAGTTTGTGTATTACAGGTTAAGAGTAATTCAAAGATTCATGCTTAACTGAGCTGTCCCGCAATCAATGTCTGAAGGGCTGTGGGCCAAATGAGAGCTGTTGTGGTGTCTGTGCGGTGTCCAGAGCAGAGGGACAGACAGCAAGTAGACAATAGTGGTCCCTTCCATGCAATCAGTCCCCAGGCTCTTGACTCTAAAGTGGTGCTCGATACACGTATCAAATGCTGAGGCAAAACCACTTGGCAGCAGTTGCAAAAAGAAAAAGTGACAGGAATGAGTTCAGTGAGTCTGAGTCCCAGTGAATGAGAAAAATGGAGGAATATTAGAAAAACAACCTGTTATGCATCTTGGAGCCTCTGGAGAAATACAGTATTCAAGTATACATTTACAAACAGGGAGAATAAATTAAAGTGAAACAGTCAAACTTGCTTCTGATAATTGTTTACTTATCACTGGAGTTTACTTCCAAGTACTACAGCTGTAAAGCTAAACAGCGTAAGTGCTGAAGTGATACATGACTATTTAGGCTTTTAATTTAAATTACACCAAGTCCTAATCCAAGATGGAAGACTTATGTATGTAACTGACAGCTTAGCTATTGTGAAAACAGGCTCTTGAAATAGCTACTAAACAAATTTATAACTGCCTTTAATATAGTTTATTTATAGGATGATTTTTATAATTAGCAAATAAACATGAGCCAGCTGGCATGCTGGCCTAAAATCAAATTATATTTAGCATCTACCCATTTTTTATTTCTTCCAGGGCAGTGAGGTAAAAATGAAAGGTCCAGAATTATGGTTTCATGTTCCTCATTATATTGTAGATTATCTGGGTCTGCAGGAAAAGAAACAAACATTTGTTTGATTACCGTGTCCATTTCTTCGCCCAATTTCATCCTTCTTGAAGACGCTTCCACCGCTTGGTACACACTTGTCTGCCCATTCATCCTTTAATTTCAGTTCTTCAATTTGTTCATCTGTCAGTCCTTGCATATTATAAGGCAAGTAAACACCATGCTCTGCCAGATCCTCCATCTCTTTACAGCAGTTAGAGAACAAGATTAAAAATCTGTGTTACTGAAAACATAGTGTTTACAAAAGCCTTTCACATTGCATACATGCAGGCAAAATCATACTCCTAGCCTTCAGTTTTTAGAGTTATGTAAATGGAATAAATAACAATGTGTACAAATACAAGTATACAGATATATGCACTGTAATTATATTACGATTCATACATTTCACACACATGTGAAACCATGTAACAAATTATACAGTACAGGTATGAAAGCCTAGAAAATACTAGCCGGCCATGAACTGTTTCTTTTTTATATTTCCTTAGCTTTAGCTGACTGCATATTCCTTTTTCAAAGTACTTTTGGGAAATCAACTTCTTTCAAAATGTAAACATTTTATTGTTATACACTAACAGATTTCTTTGCAGTTCAGAAAATACGTAACTGGACTTGCTATAACTTTGTCAATATGACATCCAATCCAAGGGGTCAGATTCACACCCAGTACAAAATTTAAAAGGAACAAAAGTCTCTATAATAATTTATTTCTAACCACGGAACAACAGTACAGGGGAATTCTAGCTGAGACAACAGAGAAGTGTAAATGCTGGTTAACAACACACAGTCTGATGCAGGGAAAACAGAAAGTACACAAATGCATTTTCCTAACCCCTTTGTCTAGCTGATCCATGGCCTGCAAGCTACACTCACTACTTTCCCCCAGGACAATTTATCCAGCTGTCAGCCCACTTCACAGCATTCTTTCCCTGAAGGCCCTCCAGCCTCTTTCCCATCACCATATTAATTAAAGCATATCCACCTCACAACAGACACACCAAAAGTAACCCAAGTCCCAAGACATGGTAATTCTGTTCCCCTGGCCAGGAATATAGGCACACATATAAAAACATAAAGGCTAAGATTAAATTAGCAACTACGGTGGAGAAACAGCAACAGATCTGTAGAAAATAAGAGAGCTGAAAATATGGTAACCACAGTATCTGGGGGTTGGAATGTTTTTTATTTCAAATTACTCTCAAAATGGCTTCTTACACTACACATGTATTTGCAGCTGGAGCTCATCAAGTGTAGACGGTCTGCACCCTTCAGGTCAGACTCATCTGAAGGGAATTCCAGCTCATGTGTTCCCAGACTTAGCCACAATGCAAAGCGTGGTCAGCAGAGAAAAACAATAAATGTTTTTCAAAGCCAACTCCTGAATTGAACTAAAGAATCAATTTAGACACATCCAGTGATTCTCCACCACATGGCAAGAGGACGCCTTGCACCATGCATGCACTACGAAACACAAGAATTCCGTTTGCGTATTGGGTATACCTCTGGTCACAAAGGATTTATGCAACCACTGTGGGACAGGACATGCTGCACTTCACAGAACAGAATCATAGAATCGTTTTGGTTGTAAAAGACTTTTAAGATCACCAAGTCCAACTGTCAACCCAACACTGCCAAATCCACCTCTATACCATATCCCTAAGACCCTCCTCTCTCCATCTTTGAAACCCCTGCAGGGATGGTGACTCCACCACTTCCCTGGGCAGTCTATTCCAACCACAAAGAAAATTTTCCTAATATCCAGAATAAACCTCCTCTGGCATGACTTGTGGCCGTTCCCTCTCATCCTATCACTTGCTGCTTGGGAGAAAAGACCAATACCCTCCATGCTACAACCTCTTTTCAGGTAGCTGTAGAGAACGATAAGGTCTCCCCTCAGCCTCCTTTTCTCCACTGCAATTCCCTCAGCTGCTTCCCATCAGACTTGCACTCCAGATCCATTCGGGGTGCAACGGACAAATTTTCAGCCACGTACAGTAGAAAGGTCAGAACTCCAAACAGCCTCGAAAAAAAAAAAAGTACTACAAAACCCACAAGTAAAATACCAGAAAATGGGAATTCACACGATTTGACAGTTTCGGTGGGGATGTGTAGTTCTGCTAAATTTAAGGGGCGATGGCTTCCCTGCAGCAAGGCTAAGATTTGAGAGTTATTTCTTAAATTCTGCCAGTACAGAAGTCCTGCAAGGCCGCAGCCAAGTAACCTCCGAGTGCCGCCCCTCAGCTCCCAGCCTGCGAGCAGCAGGGCACAAACTACTCAGGAGATCAAGCACTGAATGCGGCCTGGCCCCTCCGCCTCAGCGCTCCGCACCCAGCCAGGCAGCGAGCCCACTCCAACACGGGGGGAGAAGCCAGCGCCCGCCGGCTGCCGGGGGCACGGGCCCGGCGGGCCGGTACCTGAGCAGAGGCGCTGCACCTTTAGCCTCCCATTGTAGATGCGGGCGACGAGGGGCGCCAGCTCGGCCAGACGGGTGCTGCCGGCCGCCTCCAGCAGGAACTGGCTCTCGTCGGCACGCTTCACGTGCAGCCGCACCATGTCGGAATCTGTGAGGGGAGAGGGGGAGAGAGGGAGAGCGGGAGGCCGTTAGTGCCGTTACAGCCACCGCCCGCCCGTCCGCTCTCCCTCCACAGCAACCGCTCCGCGTCCCTGGATACCAGCGGTGAGAAGGCAGCGCAGGGGGGAAAAGGCCGCTCCCGGCGCTGTGAGCCCGCCCCGCTGCCACTGCCCGCCCCTCGCACCGCCCGAGTGCCCACCGGAGCGGCGAGCAACCTTCACTCCACCCGGCGCCGGCCCTCCGCCCTTCCGCTTCCGGCCCTCCCGCTGCCTCTTAAAGGGCCCGCTCCATCCCTCCTAGCCATAACTGCCTGAAGCGCTGCGGCGAAGAGGGCGTCTGAAGCACAAAGAAAGAGAAAAAAAAAAGCTAAAATTTCTTCAGGGCAGGTATGTTTATTTCATGAATACACCGCCCCCTTCCACAGGGCAGACAGGGTTTCAATAGGGCAGCCCCGGAGAGGTCGCGCAGCCGGGAAGAGTTCGTGTGCCACAAGCCAGAACATCGTCACATTGAACAGAGTAATTTGCCACAGGGAACACACAATTCATGAAAACGTGTTGAGCGTCTCTAATTTTAATTCTTAGTATTTTCAGAACTCCTGCTAGTAATTATTTTCGTTAATACACGGTCACAGTGGTTAGCTATATATAGATAGATATATATATACACACACTATATTTTTTGAGCATTTCTTGTGATCTCTGCCATACTTTGCCATCAACTTCTCTAATCCTGTGAAGTGTAGAGGTGCTATATACCAGGTACATTTTAGACAGTAGTTTTTAATCACTGTAATTAAATATTCAACAAAGAACATATTTATCACGGAACTCCCACTAGCAAAAAGTTACCCCAAAAATTGGTTTGCTAATGTAAGAATATACCAAAACACCAATCACACAGATGTTTATAGCAACAGTTTAAAACAAGGTAATTCACATACTGAAGCACAAACAGTATAGTACCACTGCTGTTTAAAATGTACGAGTACTGTTTAATGACCCAAACAGAAAAAAAAGCACAATATTAAACTCACTATCATCACTTCTCTATCCAGCTGCAGCTCATGGTTAACCATATACTGTTTAAAGGAAGAGTGGATT
Organism: Patagioenas fasciata; assembly: GCF_037038585.1. Classification (NCBI taxonomy): domain Eukaryota; kingdom Metazoa; phylum Chordata; class Aves; order Columbiformes; family Columbidae; genus Patagioenas; species Patagioenas fasciata. The sequence goes on from NC_092520.1 coordinate 91,724,254, forward strand.
ATTTCATAAATAATGTTTCAATAGCATCTGAGAACTTTTTAAAAGTACTGTCATTATGTATTTTGCTACTATAAATATAACGCTAACCTGTTGTGTTTCAGTCCCTGGTTTTGCAGAACCAGAACAGTTTGTTCAGAAGGAAGCCAATGTGTGTAGGCATGTGTTTGCAGTCCCCCAAGAAGTGACAACATCGTGACACATTCAGCTTTGGATGAAGGTTTGCAGCTGCGTATACCGGTCCTGCCCTAAGACACTGCCAATTGTAAGGAGAACTGCAGGGTTTTATAGCATACCTAGGTGGAGCTACGGAAATCAGCTAAATTGCCTCAAAGTAATAAAAGATCCTGTTTTATGTAATCTCTTGTGAGCTTTAGAAAATCATAAAAGCAGAAAGAATTGCGTGTTTATAGCATAATGTGTAGAACTGTGACTCAGCTTTCATCAGCCTCAAGGCAGGACCACACAGAGGACGGTCCCTGTCTCTGGGTGAGGAGGAGCCTCTCGTTCAGTTTTAACTGCAAAAATGACAGAATGATATTGTTCAGCTCAGAAAATTACTCTTCTCTGGTTTCCTTTGAAAGTAAGACTTTAAAAACACAGGAGTAAGTCCAGCAGAGGGGGAGGATGCTGAGCGGACAAGCCCAGTCACACGAGATTACTTTCTCCTTCTCTGATGTTGCAACATGGTGGCCGATTCCTTCACTCGGGCCTTTCTACAGGGCAGGAAAGCCCTTCTAACGCGCAAAAGAGTGGGACAAGCCAGCTCCCGTATCATGTCTGCAACTGGTAAAGACTGCTTTGTATCACAAAACCCAAGGTTGAGGTTGAGGGAAAGCTTACTGTATCATTTTTTTCCAATCTGTGGGAAAAAAAGTATCTTTAAAATAATAATGAATAACTGGATGATATGGAACAATTATGCTGAAGTAATGCTAGTGAATATATATCACAATAGTATTTCATAGCTGAAATGTACTGACACAGAAAGTTAGTCAAATATTGAATATATTAATGTGCACAGTTTTGCTTGTATTTTGAAATTAAACTATTTTTGTTGTGCCTCAAATTCAAATATAAGCCTTACAAATATCCATAGCCTCTGTTATAAATCAAACAACTTCTAAACAATACTTGTCAACATTCAAATCTCAATAAACTTTGGCAGTTCTTTGGTAAATACTTATAAATATCAATTAACAAAACAGTAAAAAGGGAGTGGGGAGGCTACCAGCAGGGAGCCTCTATTTTTGAAATTCCACAAAGGGGAATGGAAATGAGAGAGCTCTCTAAGCAAAAACTATTTCCAAGACTGGTATATTTTAATGAGATTAGTAGCTCATCCTGCTTATCTCTGTCTATTCAAATACTATCACATTGGGATTTTAATAAATTTCAGACCATTTTTTGTGCTCTACCATATATACATATGCAAAATTTATACACCAACAATAGTGGCTGTTTACGAGTAAAGTTAAGTTTCAGTGCATTTGACAGTTAATTATTGCACACAGAATAATCTCAAATGCCCAATTATTCTACTGGATAAATGTAGCAACAAATGCAACCTCTCATCTTTTTGAACATCTATCTTTCTGTAAAATCTTGCGTTGGTGACACCTTAGGTGCCAAAGAAGTGAAAGGATCTGCAGGGGATCTGTTGCTGGTTGTTCTTGATGGGACAGGAGGTGCAGGTGGTCTTCTTGCTGGCATTGTGTAGAAGCAATCAGTAGAACTTTTATTCCAGTCATTATCAAAGTTAAAGTCTGAACCAAGAAAAGTATTTTGTTCAGTGCACAGCAAATCTGGACATCCAGCTGACTTCCTGGAACTGATTTGCTTAAAATCTGTAACACTTTTAGATGGCTTTAGCTTTGCATTGAAATTCTCCTCCTCATCATCAAACGTTACCCATGCTTTCCGCTGTACGTTTTTTACCATGAGAGATTTACTTCGCAAGCAAAAAGTGTTTTCGGGTGCATCAACAGAAAATACAGGCTTGCTTGTATTACAGCTGGGGGGAGTTAGAGAAGGGAAAGGATTGCAAGCGGCACGTCCTTCTAGTAAACGTGAAGTTATTTCGGACTCTTGTGTTTCTGTTCTAAATGGGTTTCCAGCACTAGGAGTTCTTTCAGTGAATGGATTTGTGCAGTTCAGTCCAGTAATAAATGGATTTGGAGAGCTGCGCTTATGTTCCTGGGACGTGTTAAAGGCCGGAATAGGAGGCATTGCTGGCATGCAATTTATGGTATTCAAAGCATCAGCATTTCTTTGTGTTGCTGAAGGCAACTGTATCAACTCCTTTTGGTTTAAAGTCGGAAGGTGTGATGTTCGAACAGACGTCTGCATCTTCGACACAAGCAGCTGAAATGACAAATCTTCAAAAGGGTCACTGTTCAACTGCGTTTCAAGTTTAGTGCAGTATGTTCCATTTGTTTTAGTCTGGAAAGAAAACAAGGTGCTTAGTAATCACGCAGCTGGCTGTTTTGAGATTATCAGTAACTCCCCAGTTCTCACTCTACTTATGAGAAGAAAAGAAGCTCTTAACCCGAAACCTCAATACAATTTGGTTGCAACGTGCACAATGCACTTGTAGTAGAATGATTGCTTCTTTTCTGGAAAACAATAACTCTTAACCCCTTTTCTGAAAAAAAAGCCTACGAGTTGTTAAACACAATTTTCCCCCTTGCTGGTTGATGCAGCTTGACTCTACTTCATGCAGGTCAGAATCCTAGCCAAAAGCACTTGTGACCATTGTATAAGAAAATCTTTAAGAAATTTGGGAAATGTTCCTGAATTCTAAACAAGTGATAACCCAGCACAAATATGAAATAAAAAGCTCTAGGTTTCATTGTTTGAGAGATTATGACACTGATGTTACAAGCAATATTTAAGCATCACAATGAAAGGAAAAATTAGTGTTATTAGTATATACCCTTCAGACATTTCTACGTATATGTGTGCATCTGTAGGCATCTCCAGTGCCTCTTGACATGTGAATGTACAATCATCAGTTTCTAATATTTTAAAGTGGCAAGTTATCATTGTTTAGAATAACACCAAATGGAGACAACAGAGTTTTTTTCCACAGAACTTCTCATCTTTTAAAAACAAAATATTCCTATTTTAATACATTTCTGCAAACAACGATGCAACATTTATACCTTATAACAACTGTCCAAAAGGCAGACTATCTACCTTTGTTCAAGTCATCACACTGACAGAACAGAGTTTGGAGCTTTCCCTTATAAAACGAATGCAAAGAATTAAGCTTAAGTTAAAACAGCTTCTGAGAATTCAAATTTCACAAATTTGCCATTTTAACACATCACCTTAATATATCCAAAGTTTGGATATTTAGCATGACAATTCTGTTAACTAATGTTTTGTTGAACTAGGATGCTAGTTAAAACTGTCAACTAAAATACAATATTATTATAGGCTGACCTTAGTCTTTAAGCATCTTGGTTTTACTGCATTTATCATTAATAGTTTGAGGCATGTCTCCACATAACTACTGCCTAAGCAGCTAAGCAAAATTAGTTTGCAGGCTTTAGAGACTCCCAGGAATAATAAGAATATTGTTCCTCCCAATGTAACCAACATAACAATTTCCTTCAAAAAATTGTAGTTGTAGTGTGAATTGGTTTGCAGGAGAAATGAAGCATGCTAGCAACAATGCATTTGCTCTGATGTTTTTTAGGAAATAATAATGTCAGTTGCGTGCATCCCTGGCACTACTATGTCAGAGAGTTTCTAAAACAGATGAAGGCTCATGTTACCAAACCATAAACAGAGTAATTCAATATTGGTATTTTTATATGTATATAGTGTTTTGCAAAATAATATCAAAACAAAAGCATCAAGTAACTGAGGGGGGAAACGTGAAAAACTGAACTGTAGAAAGAATATAAATCAAATGCAGCTTGGCACCAGCTGGTTAAGTCTTGTGTTCATCAACCAAGTAATCAAAAAGTACAAGATCCCAAAGAAACTATGAATCCCAGTTGGTCTTTATTGTAAGTAGAATTTGCTCTGAATAATCTGGAACCAAATGCTTTTAAAATTGTAACAAACAGTATATTTTACTTAGGCTAACAGTAAGTTATTGGTTCTTTGAGAAACGTGAAATATGTGGTTTATTTTGAAAAAACTTTGATAGTGCAACAGCATCAGGATTTATTTGCCTTAAAAAATAATGTTAACTCCAACACCTACTCGTTTTTTTCCAGATGGACTGAGATCAGGAGATTCAGCAGTGACTAAGCAACATACGTGAGGTTCTAATTGTTTCATAAAAGATGATGAAGCACAATATTTGCTATGGTGCTACTAAATACAGTTAACAGTATCAATTTTAATTGCATTATGAAAAGAAAAAGCAAACTATGGTATGACAGTCAATTCATTAATGGGGACAGGTGATTTTTAACGTGGATGAGACTGCAGATGTATGAAAACAAGATTCATACATCTTTTCTGCTTGAATAGATGGAGACCACATACAAGATTGGTAAATAGTCAGATACCTGTTACCCTGATGGTTGCTCCTGCTTGTGAAAGAGAAACAGACATCAAAGGAAAGAAAATTAGGAAGAAAATCCAAGTAACAAAGCAACCTCAAGTTAAAAATACTTCAAGTTTTCACAAAGCCATTTTTGGACATATGAATACAAACAAAAAATATCTATCACACACTACACTAAATTTTAAATTTCTGTTGTATTCTATTGTAAGACTTACAAGCTCTACCATTAAGAGTCAGAAAACCCAGCTCAAGCTAATTCTGGCATTATTTCCATACAGACATTCATTGTGCAGCTGATTGTGGCTTTTTTTGAAGACTGATTATAAGAGTTGGACTACTGATGGTCTAATTCTAACCATCTGTTAACATGAAGAGCACTATAGCCCTCATTCTGGGAACTGTGTGTGTATAATCACTCTTCTATAGTAATAGTTTTTCAAGCTGAAAAAAACATAAGACTTCTCATTCAATCAAAACCCCAAATCTCCTTAATTTACAATAAATAAAACTATTTAAAATAACTACTTTTGGTTTTGAAAGTATTGCTCAGTAATCTATAGAGTCTTGAATATTCACACGGTATGCAAGCAATTATTTTTATAAGGCGAGATTTAGATTCTTAAATATCACAATTGAGCTTTGAATCAAAGGATGGGCTTGGAATCCACTACCTCTCAAAAGATTTTGTATTTACGTAAAGACCTTTTCCCAGAAAACTTCGTATTTACAAACAAAAATCAAGAAATGAAAGAAACATTTAAAAGAAACCGAAATAAAAACCCTAACCTGCAGACAATCAATGAAGCTGAAAGCGGGCCTTCCTTGTGATTGCAGAGCCTGTGTTAATCAAAGAAATCTGATTGCAGAGAAAATTATAGTTCCCTGAACTAGCCTTAGACTAGCGGGTTTGTATATTGTTAACAATCTAGTCACAGCATTCCGTAGCTCAAAAACCTCTTTACAGTGTTCTTGAACATATTTTTGATTGCTGTGTATACACACAGATAAATGTAATTTTCATAATAATTTCGAGAGAACTGCTTGCACTTCTTCCACCAATCTGTTTCTAGTCACAAAATCGGTTCGTTCCTCAAGCACCTTATGCCTCCATGTATATTCTTTGCTGGCAACACTTCATACTTTCTAACAAACTGCAAGAAGTCCTGATATTCTATCTGTGTAGTCAAAAATATCCACCTTTTTTGGCCTAAGTTTCCAAAATGGAAAAAAAAAAGTTAACAGGCAGAGAGAGGTTCAGCAGGAAGAAAGGAAAAGCATTTAGATTTTTCAATTAGAATTCAAAATGAAGTCATTGAGGACTGAATTTGGCTGCTTGATTGTGATACAAAATAGGTATTAACTAACTGCTTTAGTGAAAGTGGGCTTCAGATGTAGAGATAAGGTAAAATCTAAAATACTGATGAAAACTTATGTAGTTAAAAATATCCACAGCTGAGTTTGTTAAAAAAAACCCCACAAACTTACTCTTGGTAAGAACTGGGCACAAATCCATCAGGTTCAATAAATTTGTGCTTTTATTCAAGTAGTGTATTATCTGGCCTAGGACCTGATACTGTAAAAACTAACAGCACTGGCCTTTAGAGAAGAAGTTTAGCCTTATGTATACATAGATAACACTGTAAACCTACTTCTGCATTTTTTAAACAGTAGTAAGAAAAGAAAAAAGGATTTTTTGCAAAATACCACTCTAAATGGTCCCACAGAACAGAATATTTATGTTACTGTATTAAATGTTCAGATTGTTTTGATATCTTTCTATATTTTAACTGACACTGGTGAATGGGGAGTAATGTATTTCTATTAAGAATCTATCAGTATCATCTTCCTGTAATGAATTATTATCAACATAAACCACCACATCATGCAATCCATAAAGCTTACTTTATAATCAAAACCTCAGTTAGCTAGTTACTATAGAGCTGAAGTCATGCATGTGTCATAATAAAATGAAATTTCTTAGACTGAGTTTCCATACAAAGCTGCCAAATGACAATGTAACTTCAAGAACAAGGTGTCCATTAAGTTATAAGTCATCATACAAAGTCTTAAGTTATATGTTTAGTATTTGAGATCTTAGTTTTTCATGGACACTACATAAGCAATTAAGTGTTATCCTACTAGAGCCTGATGATCTTTGAATGTAATCTTTTGACCTTTATTTTTGTTTGCTTGCTTGCTTTAGGAGTTTTTCACACATCCACAGCATTCAGTACAAGCTGTGTTAATTTACTTAATGAAAAAACATATATACAAGGTTTTATTACTTACTTGCTGCTGCGAAGGAGCAGATTCAGAAGGCAAACTGTGAGACGATCGGCTACGAGGAGGCGGTTGTGGGGGTTCCAGACTTTGTGGGGCACTTGTCTGAGATGGATGTGATGCCACAGGTATCAGAGGTTCCTGCATCTTCAGCACAGGTGGTGGCTGAGTGGTGGGCTGAGTGGGTCCAGCAGCCTGAGGCTTTAGTGGTTCAGGAAGCACTGGTGAGCCTGTAAGTATATTTGCAGCGGTTTTCACTGCAAAGAATCGTAATAGAAATCTTAGGAACGGCAAGAATGAGAACACGTGGCTGTGGAAGTACGAGACGGAACTGCAGAAGGTGCTATAAGAATGATGGGTGTTCAAGGCCACTAGATTAGAAGTCATCACCAGTAAAAATTGTTACTATAGATACAAAATAAAGAACCAGAAACCATGTAATTCTTAAATATACTTCAGTTGTATTTAAAAGCATTTTGGAAGACACTATTATAAAATGCATATTTTTATATTAATACAATTTTAAAAACTATTTAAGTCTAGGAAATGGCTTTGAAAGTGAAACATAAACACTATTCCAAATGTTACGATTACAGAGAAACCACTTCACAGAATAATCCAGTGATCAACACCTATGACAGGACACACCAATGTGCCCAGACCAGAACATAGCAATCCGATCAAAGTTTCTGATGGCATGAAATCTGTGGGTTTAGAGCTCCTCTGACTGCTGCCTATTATCTGATAAGGGTTTACAATACTTGTGAATAATCAACACTAACATAAACTGCCAAATATTACTACATTAGAGAATCTTAATTTCTAATGAAAAACAAAGACATCTGTTGAAAACAAAGCACTCAAACCAGAGACAGCACCTCTTGACTGAATAGTAACTTAAATATTTAACTTCTAAAGTAAACTTACCCCTTGGTGGTTCAGCTGGTTTGGTTTGAGTTTCAGGGGCTGGTCTTCCCCCAGAGGGACGGACATGGCTTTGTGGTGCACTAATAACTCCAGCTCGAGGTGGAACAGTCTGACAGAATAATTGGTAAAAAGAAATTATTTTAGCTCTACTTTGGAGCTGTAGTCATCTACTGTTAAATGATTCAAGATGATTAGGATTCTGTGAAAAATACATTATTTGATAACAGTTGCTGAGCTAATTTTTTAATGCACATAAAAAAGCAAAGAATATATTCTCATAACATTATGAGGGTTCAATTCAAAGTAAAGAATTTTTACAACAGTTTTCAACTTTATATAAATATTTACCCATGCGACAATGTTTGAAATACTTATTATTTTATTACTCTTAGTATGGTTATTTTACCTAAATCTGCAAATTGTTGTAAGCAACAAAAACAACAACTACTTTATTTGGAGATCTCATAAGGACACAATGACAACCTACTGTCAATGCAGACTGTAGACACCATCTACCTTTTAGGCTACAGTTAGAGCCTGCCATTTGCAAACAGCAGCTACAGTCAATTTTATGTAGTGAAAGTCCAAGATATGCATATAAGACCATGGTTAGTTCTTTTCTCTGAAACTTCTGTTTGCTAACTATAAGGCAGTTACTCTTGTTCCTCATTAACAACAACAACAACAACAACAACAAAAGTGGGCCATATAGTGATATATTAATAAATTATTTCCTCTGTATACTATGTTTTCTTTACCCAGATTTTTAGAAGAGGACATTTTACATTTCTGGGAAAATAACATAAAAGTGCAAAGATCAAGAACTGTTCACTGTGAGATTCAGTCTCTTTAAAAAAAATGAATAAGCAGAAAGTGATTTCAGTGGCGGCTTTCAGTGGTTTCAATACTGTACAAGAATTCTATAGAAATGGCAATAGCAGGAAGGTAAAACTGTTTTAAGCTCTACAAGAACTTTGGTATCCCTGCACTGCTGGTAGCATTCTTTTGTTTCTTGCTCATTTAAAAGGTGGAAAAGGAACTCTATAACCATTTATTAAACAAATTTATACAGATTTAACTTAAACTCTTGTGGTTAGGTGCATGGCTCCAAGTCTGACAACATTCAATAAGCAACTGGACAACGTCCTCAGACACATGATGTGAACTGTGGGGTTGTCCTGTGCAGGGACAGGAGTTGGACTCGATGATCCTTGTGGGTCCCTTCCAACTCAGGACATTCTATGATTCTATGATCTTTATTTTAACGGCTTCTTCACACACTCTCTCTCATTCACAAAAACTCGTCTAACACTTTACCTGGAAGAAAGATACAGCATTAAAGAAAAGGTGCAGTATTTGTTCATAGGTCAAAAAACTCATTGGTATCTATCCCACTGACATTTATGCAAGCAGAATGCTTTTCAGCCTTACCAAAAACTCCCATCTGTGCTCTCCATCCTGTCAATGTCTTTGTGAACATTATCCCAATGGGATAATGGAGATGGAAAACAAAGTTCTCGAATGACCAAGAAACTAATAAGAAAGAGACAACTTTTGCTGCTTTTTAGTCTGAAAAATGTCCAGGTATAAAGAGGGATGATCTAAGTTAAAGAGACTGGAACTCACACAAAGGGAACAAAGTAAGCACGAATGCTGTGGTTGATGTAGACGTACCAAGAAAAGTCCTTCATGCTGCTGCAAAAATTCCCTCTGAAATACGCTGCAAAGTCTAAAGAATTATCAACAAACAATACCATTTCTTAGTAATTCTTTAAGATGACCTATAGATATTAAAACACTTTCTCCTTCCCTAACACAAGGCTCCTACTTGGTGCTGTTAATAGAAATAACGCAGATGTCTTCCATCTCTTGATTTCTTGCTTGTAGTGAAGCATCCAAGTGCCCACAAATCCTTCATTCAATTCCTTCATTTCAATTCCACAAATAAAGAATGAAATGCAGAACTAATGTTTATTGAATATTTTGTTGAAATAGTTGAATGTTTCACTTTTACATGAAGAATCTTATCAAAATTAATTTTTAAAACAAGGTACAGAACTCCATTACACATCAAGTAATCAGCAATGTATCAGTTGCCTATATAATACATTAACTGCCTGTAACCAATTAACTGCCACCAGGATATACATTTCAGCACAGAAGATAATACATTTTATCATACCAAATCAGCAACATAGTCAACAGGAACATACAATGCAAAGAATAACTTCACCCTTCACAGTTATTTGAAAGTGAACAGAAAATACTATATAATTTGGGAGCCTATGAAGTGATTGCGTAGAGTGCAAAACAATAAAGTAATGTCCAGTATATATATTCTGAAGTATTTTTAGTCAACAGACAAGAATTGCTGGGGGAATTAACTCATATAAGCTATAAAATGACTAGTTAATTTTGCAGTTTTCTTACATCTGTTATGACTTACAAAACCCCACTGCCAGTGTAATAAACTGCTGAAACTTAGGAGAAGAATGATTTTAAGACAAAACACCTACCGGTCTGGTTGTACCATATCCAGCAGTTCCTGCGCCTGAAATTCCAGTTGAAGGTGGAGGCTGATTACGAACTGGAACAGATATCAGAGATTGCTGACTTAGAACTTATTTCAAAATGAACTTCTTTCTGTATTATAATTAGTACAAAGCATCTATATCTGTATTACCTAAGTTATCTTTTCTTTGTGTTCCAGGACTTTTTGGTGCTTTGAAGCATGGAAAAAAAATTAGATTATCTTTGTTAGATAAGCTAGAAATGGGTATTATATGGCACTGGCACATTATCACTAATGGAAACGGGAGCAAAAAGACATTAGTGATTTAAGTTTTTACATATTAAAGTCTAACCATCAGCTATGCTGTTACTCTAGCACACTCTTATCCCATGGCACACGTGAGGCAATATGACCCTTCGAATTACAAATTAAGTCAAATCACCTCCTATTTGTTGTAAGCTAAAGATGCCCACTTGTACAGGCACCCTGTGTTCTCAATTGTGCTAGAAGCAGTTGTTTTCTTTTGTAGTATATTCTGCAGATATTCTAACAGCAGTCTTTAAAACAAAGAGAACTTATGTAACATGCTGATTCAAAAGTCATGCGATCAGAAGAGTACATCTAATCATACATGGTTCAGCAACCTTCAGGGTCTACACCAAAGTTCTTGAACCTAGTGTCTTTGTTTATGGGATAAATATATTACAGCACCAACCTCAACATTTACATGCTGATGCTAACGACAGCCTTGTATGCAACATTGAAGTTGTGAAGTGCAAGATATGAAAAAATTACCTTTACCTCAGAAAAGTGCACAATTTCTAACAGGCAAAGAGGTTTACGATTCTGGCTTGTGTTTCTGTTGCCTATTTCCCAGGAAGGTAAAATCACCATGTCAGTTACAGTAACTGGAAGGAATATTCTGTGGTACATAAGACACTTAGTTTATCAAATTGACTTCCAGTTTTCAGACAACCCTGCTTTCTTAGAACCTGTTAGAATGGGCTTCTGGGTACAGTTCTCAGTATTGCAACTTGTACCCTGAGCAACCTGGCACTAGTTTATCCTACTTTGAGCAGGGCGTTGGACTAGATAACCACCAGACAACCCTTCCAACCTGAACTATCCTATGCATATAGTGACTTTGCCAATTCAGAAAAATGAACCAGCAATACAGCGAAAATTAATTGTAACATAGAGGAGGACACCTTGATTTTAGCTATATTAGGACTTACACTGCTATACCTATATTTGCTGCAAAGGGTGCCATTCATGAGGGAATACGAAGAAACCCCAAAACATAACTCCACTGGCATGGCTAAAACAGGACCCATTCAGCACTATATGTGCATATTCCAACTAGAATAATGCAAGAGAGATGCTCCTCATAAATGTATCTCACATACACTTAGGCACCAGAATGAAAATACATACACTGTATTTTGTACTTACATCTCTCAAGGAAGCAATACAAACATTAAATTATAGGCTAAATTATTTCAATGGAATTTTTTCTCCCCAAAACATACGAACATATGTAGTTCTTTATGGAAAAATTAGCCTTCCTAGTTTCTTGATTTAGTTGCAGGCATAGTATTTACTCTAGCAATCAGTCAGCTACAGCTTCTTCTTCTGAGTCAGGCTCCAAAGTGTTGTTCTTGATTAGTGCAGTCTAATTTTCACTTCATTTTTCATAAAGGAAGACTGCCTTCTATAACAATTCACACCATGGTTGAAAAGTGGCAAGCAACTTGCCTGTCTGAAAACTGTTAAATAAAAGAAAATAAACCCTACACAATAAATACCTTCATGAAACCACCTTTAGTATCACAAGTGCAACAATATTACTTGGGTATTAAATTAGAAATCTGTTTCTAGAATACAAAAATTGTTATGTTACCTTCTACTTCTCTCCTAGCTACCCCAGGACTGGGAGGAGCTCCAAGACCTTTTCAGAGAAAGAAGAGAAGCTGTACATTGCATAAGAAAAGCAGTAGATTGAGAAAGTAAAAACCAGAAAGAACACTGCCACAAGACAGTTTTACATAACTTAAAAATGGCCTAGCTAGATTGTAGTTACTTGTAAGACACAACTGCTTGCAGCAGCATGGGGAAACCAGACTCACATGAATTAAGGATCAGCAAGTACGATCATGTTTAGAAGCATGCTATTATTTCAATTTTACATTACAGTTGAAAGAGAATTTTACTTCTTCGGTATTCACTCTCCACAAACTTCTATAAATTCAGAATTATATTAAATGTCAGTCTTGAAACTCTTCTAAAGCAGAGCACGTATCTATGCTCAAACGCTTGAAAATAAACCGGGACATCAGTTATATCCTGCAACATTAAGTCTGTTTCCTGTAATTCAGGAGCATACTATATAGTAGGTTTCTGCCAAGACTACGCATGAATAAGCAAGTTTGTGGATCCAATAAGTTTCCCATTTTATACAACGTAATGTTTCCTACAGAACTGTATCATTGAGTTCTCTCCGAGCAGCACTCTGTATGTGGCAAAACTGTATTCAACTGGTGCACCGTAGATGTTACACTTCAGATCAAGAGAAAGAAGATTTTCAATCATGCATAACCATGCTGAATTATTCTATTTCTGCAATATGATGAAGTATATATGGGGTCCGTAAAATTGTATGGTAAAAACATAGCAGGAGATAGATAACACTAGAGGGTATGCAAAGGAGAAATCCGTAAGGCATGCGCATAGGAATAACTAACAGTAATATCTGGCAACTCTGGAGTGGCTCAAGTACAGAGGAAGGAAAGGGAGCCAGTGTTCAAGAATCCTACCTTAAAAGCAACTTTTGCCTTAGCGATGACACAGCCTCATGCTTTCTCATCATGTGCCAGTGTGTGGTATCTGCTCAGGAGCTCTCTATGATCTGGAAAGAGTGCTGTGAATTTTGTCAGATACGGGTGGAGGTGTCACTCAGAGTAGGAAGAGTGAAGGCTGCAGATGAGGCTGGTATGCGACTATCTCCAGAGATGTCAAATCTCTGGTTTTGCTGAACATCTGGTATGTTATATATTCTGGGTGAGTTCCAAGCTCTGCCAATTAACCTTAGATTTCCATCACAAAAGCTTCTGACAGTGAACTTCTCTGAGAGAGAAACAGTGCTGAGGAGGATGAACAGAGAGTGCTTGTAAAAAGGGGCACAGGAGGAGAGTGCTGCCTTGGGAATGTTTCATTGCCTTCAGGCACTAGCCCTGCCCTTTGCCTGTGCAACCCAGAGAGACCTTGAAGCTGAAACTGAAAACCCACAGGCTACAAGAAGCCTACCTGGGGAAAATAAAGGGAGATGGAGAGCAGCTCAAAAGAGTACAGGATACTCTTCTGAACCCTCTGTGGCTACAGAGTCATAAAACTAACTGTGCATCTCAGAGTATTAATGGAAATGGACACAATAAAACCTCTCCAAGGGCAGGGAACCAGCCTCTTCATTTCACAGATCTTCTGCACTTTCCCCTCCCAAAGCTCGACTCAGCCTGTACTTTGGACAGGTATTTTCAGGCTGCTCCTGTTAAGCAAGTCCTGGTTTATGCAAGATTGATTAATGAAATCAACTCCTTTCAGGAGAAGGAAGGCAGAGAACCTCTTTGCCCATAGCATATAGACATGTTCCTATGTTGGGGTACCATGTCAGGCGGCACGGACTTATGGTGCATGAGGTTTTGCAAATTTAGAAGTTTTCATTATATAGAAGAGAAACAGCATAAAGGTCAAAGACCACAAATTTCACTTACTAATAATATTCTTCAGAGATAAAGCAAAATTATGGTGCTGTGATAATACTGTCACAGTGGACATTATAGGAAGATTTTCATCTTCGGGACACTGAAAAATGTACATCTTAACTTGAAACAAATTTTTGGGGGTATCATTTTAAACTGTTACTGTAGTCTGCATATAGCTTGAACTCTCTATAGCAGTTTGAAACAGTACTTTGCAAGTAAAGATATCACATACTTGTTTTAAATAGTATTTTAAAGAAAGGGGTTGGATTTATACAGAAACAACCTGTATCTTATGCCCTGACACATTTTAGACAGAACTGCATGTTTTGCAAAGACTACATTTACACACTAGCTTAATGGAAAATAAAGCAACCCTACCTTCTCATAAAGCAAAGTGTGCATTTGTGTGCACATGTGTGTGTGTGCGTATACACAGATACGAAATCCACGCCATTTGCCTGCATTTGAACAATGCATTTACTGTTTTAGCATTAAAGCTTCTTGTTCCCTCCATTATTGAACATTCTTCTTCAGTAAAAAAAAAGTGCTCTTCCCCATATTTTTTAAAAACAAACAAACGAAAACCCAACCAAAAAGACCCCAAAACACCATCAAAAAAAGCCTTTTCAAAATGACTGCCATATCCTAATGCACCCAAACCTGAACTCTGTTCTGTAAAAAACAAAGAAAAAGAAAAGCTGCAAGGCAAAAATAAAGATGTTGGGGGGTTCTTGCAAAGGCAAGTTTAATGTGTGACCATGAATATCAGTGTACACTACTAATAAGTACGTGCTGCTTGGTGCATGTATTTTCATAGTTAACGTACTTGCATTTCTTTTAATGTCAACTTCATTTCTTTATTTTCTAGGTTTATTTCTTTATTTGGAGGATAATCACAGTGAAAATAAAACTAATTTTACCCAAATTATTGCATATACTGAAATTACTGTGCATTCTCTCAATCTTAACCCAATCTTAATGCCATTTTAACAGTTTAAACCAATGATAAGATACAACTGTACACCTTTCCTGCATTAATCAGGAAAAGTTTAATGTTATTAAAGGAAAAAAAGAAATACAAAACAAAAGTTATCTTTTAACTTCAAGTAATCAACAATTATCAGCCTTTATAATTTTTAATGTTCTACAAGAATCTACTCTGTAATGTATTAAAAAAAATCCTGGGTAAACAGAGTGCAACATTTAAATTTTTAACTATAAAAAAATTGAGAACATGTAAAATCCTCAGTGGAAATCTTCCATACCTCCATATCCATATCCAAATCTACACTTTGCAAACCCCTGCAATGAGTACACAGCCTTGTTTCCTTGAATTCTGAGTTACTTCTGATGTAAAATATGACCAAATTCTAAAAAAAAGCTCTGGACGCCCAAATCCTGTTCCCATCTTCAAAGCATACTGAGCCATTAGAAGAGATGCTATGGGCACTGAAGGAATTGAAGTGCTCAGAAAATAGGTTAACACACATGGGAAAAAAAAAGTGTAACATTTAAAATTTATAACATTTTAAAGACATGATCAATGTCACTTCGCTACAGAAGTCTAAACCCAAAGTTGAATACACTTTAACAGTACACGAGGATATTTTCATGGGGCTTTAGGAGCTTTCACTCTAGGTAAGTGAACCAGATGCCATTTCCCCACGTGTAGTGACACACTATGACATTTCTACTGCTTCCAGTCCTGTGCTAGCTTACTCAGAGCTGAGCTCAGGTAACACTGAAAAGCAAAACATTGTGATGTATAAATGTATGCCATGAGTGGAAAATGAAGAGGGTAGAAAATATACTACTGTCTCTTTTAAAAGATTGCATAAAAAGCAAGTTTTATGCAAGCTACAATTCTTCATGGAAAGCTATGTTGGCAAAGGGTAAACAAAGGTGACTGCTCTTGGCGCAATTGAGAGAAACTAGGCAAACAGGATTGTATCAGCGCACATAAAACTACCTAGGACTGAAGTAGTACAATTCATTAAATCTTACATATGTTGTGCGTTATGTATAAACTGGCTATTTGCTAAAACTTCAGCATTTTAACTAATATTCAAAATATTATGCCTTTGGCATAATAACCTCCTACCCTCAGCTGTATCTAAGAGTCTTGCACATCTCCAGCCAACAAAAGAATATTACAAGTTAGCTGATATTTATATACTATGTAAAATAGTTTACTTATTTTCTGCGATTGTTCAAAACCTTTGAATTATTTTCTCAAAAAACTTCTTTCCTACAAACTCAGTAGCAAAGTCTGAAAAGCCATTAAGAAAGTATTTCAGAGCCACTAACTATTCTCTACTCCATCCCATGTATTAATGAGCTGATTTAAGTCCAAGCAGGACAGCTCAATGATGAAGTGTGTGACAAAGAAGGACAAGGATTAGTTTCATGAAGAAGCAATTTTGAGAATGTGCGAGTTGTTATTACACGCAAACCCAGATCAAGCTGGTAAAAAACAAAACTAGCCTGAAGGGTTGATAAGGCCATCAGCATTGTCAAAAGGGAAGGAATTAGGGGAGAATTATTTTGGAATTTTGTTATTTTGCAAAGACCTGCAGCTCTCAAGTGTCTTGAAAGTAACTGAATAAATTATTTTGCTAAGTTTGTGTTTCTGAATGACATGTTGCTTCCAGGAACTATGCAGGATGTTTCATGTCTCTAGGAAGGCCTTAGAAACACATTTCAGACTTGGAAACTGAAAATAAACTACCTATATGTTAGTGTTCAGCTTAGAGACAAATACAGCTCAGTCATTTGGAGCTCTCTGTTAACTGGTCATCATCCAGGGGAAACAGGGCCAGACCAGCAGTAGTGACAATTTGAACAATTAATTAATGGATAATGACTGCAAGTAGCTACAATCACAATCCATTGTACAATGCTCCTTGTCACAGACTGTGAGGAAAAAACTCACCTAAATGAAAAATCTCACCTGAACTAAAGACAAGTTTCTGCTTTCACAGAAATGTTAGCTGGGTATATTTTGACCAGGACAAATTAATAAAAACCTGGACCTATCTGATTATAATGTTACCAACATCTGGAGAAATATTTTTTCACTAAAAAGTCAAATGTAATTCAGAAGAGAAAACAAACCCTGAGAAAGGAATGACATTGATCGTTAAGATCTTTAAGATTTTTATACCTTTGCACATCATCGTATTAAGTATTGTCACAACAGACCACCATAGTAGTTTTGCTATGTAGTCATTCATATTGAAAACAATTAAAATAATTACCTCCAAATTCCTTTCTAGCAGGTGCAGGACTCCTACCGCCTTACAGTATTTAAGAAATGAATGCAGCAATAATGAAAGATATCAGTACAGTAAGAGGGAAGAAAAAGAATGAGAAAGTTAAAAATGACAAGGGTCAGTTTGTTAGTAACTATGTTGCCCATATGCTTCTGAACATCCGGTTTCTTAGTGCTCAATTGCTTACATTCTCAGATGATCCAGATGAACTCTACATTAAAATCTCAGACATGATTAAATGCACACATACTGATGCAAAAATTAAAGAAATATAAATCAATGAATGTACAAGATTATTTACCTTTTATTTAAAAAATGAAGATGCTATAAAAATGAAAATGTTTGCTATAAAAATGAAAATGTTGAGTAAACACTGCTGTGGGAAGCCCACATATTTAAACAGTGAAAGTAAGTTTATAAAGATTTTAAAACTTATTCACTAAGCAAAGACCATAATATTTAAATGGTATGGAAAAATGTTGTTATTTCCCATGCTGTTATTGCTATTCAACGCAACAACTAAACATTTTACTGAAAAATTGAGGTGTAGTTCGGCTGTGGAACTTCAAAGTTTAGCTCACAGACCTGAAACAAAATATTCCTGACCTCCTGATGTACATCATCACATTACCTGATGGTGGAGGTGGCCTCTGTGGTGGAGCAGGGCGTGCAGGAGGAGCAACGGGACGAGGTGGTGGAGGACGCTTAGGCTCCAAGCTCTGAGACGACTCTTTCTGCTGCGTACTGTGCTGAGGTTCAGCTGGAGAATAACAACAGAAAACAATGCAAAAATTAATCACTTGTATATTCTAATCACACAAAAGCTTTTCTAATAGCAAGTTATTTTTTACAGAGATGACAGTCAGTCCTCAGCCCTGGAAAAAACGATACAGAAATTTTTGCAAGAGGGAAAACAAAATGAATAAACTCATGGTGAAAACAAACAGATTTCCCAAACCAATATTTTTGTCTCATATGCTCTAATCGGTATATGCTTTTCATGGAATCCTAAATATTCTTAAAACCTGCAGGTTCCAAATTTTGATTTTGATGCTAATCTATTAAGTGCTCTGTAAAAAAGCATTACAAGGGGAATTCTGAAGGCATTTTATCAGTCTTTATAAAGTTACTCCAAATTACATTGACATAAACTGTTCTAGAAGCCATTCCAAACACTGTAATTGTAAATGTCCACTTTTTCATTAAAGTTGCGTTTAAACAGAAGCCTTCATATTATACACCCAATTTACAAATCTACTGATTACCATTTACATAGTAGAGCTGAGAGAAGCTTTAACTGAAATGGGCTGTATTTGAAGAGTATGACTGAAGTGAACTGGGATTATACTGACACATTGCAACAGAATCCTCGAACAGAGGTTTCAGGCTAATCAACACAGAAAGCGTACTAATTGCATAGCTCTTTGAGGTGTCTCTTTCATGATGAAACACTAAAGAACTAGAGCAAGTTATGCAGTTTGCAGCACTACAGATCAGTGGACAGTGTATTAAATATGACTCAGGAAACAAAGCTCTTCCACTGCCCATTAAGAAAACCAAGACACAAAGAATGAGGTGATTTACCCAAGGCCACTTATGCATAAAATGCTAAATAATGACAAGAATAGTCTTTTATATGCTTCTAAAAGCTCTATTAAAAACCACCTATAAGGTAGCATTCTATCAGTGAGCCATGCAGCTGCCAGATTGTGTAGCAGTAATGGAGGCAGCTGAGCAATGTAATACACACTGTGTGTGGAAACAGGTGGTCCCGGGGTTTTTGTTGGTGCCCGGCTTGGTCTCACTGGGAGTGTAGGTCCATCTGACAGCGTAGGGGATTGACAGGGACTGGAACGTGGTGAAGAGCTCGGGGAGGTTCCAAGACCAGAGCCTGAAGTTGGCTGTAGATGCTGAGGCAGGATTTCTTCTACTTCGGCACTATAGTCATCAATGTCTCCTAAATAACAAACCCCACCCCCACAAAAGAAAAAGCATGTCAAATAAAGAGAAGAACAGTTATTTTACAGTTATTTTTAAAAGTGGGGAAATTATGAACTCATTCTGGGCATGGGATTTCCTGCAAAAAGCCCTCAAGTTCCAAGGAATTAGCTCAACAACCCAAGCATGATTCTTGCATCATAAAATTACTCATGAAGAATGCATGTGTTTTGAAAATAGCTGAACATACTCCAAATGCATAATATATGTTATAGATCTATACTATAGGTAATTATAATAGTGTGGCAAGTGTAATGTTGCTTAATCTAAGAAACAATTACCTTTACAAAGAAGACCTTTGCAAAAATTATTTCCTTGGTTTGCAAAAGATGGCAAGCTTAATTTATTGTTCAGAAGGCTGAGCAAGGGATTTCAAGATATCTGCTGTTTGTAATACCTTCTGTTTCAAAAGGTGATGATGCTTACAAAAAGGTTCAACATGGGCATGTTTTTGAAAAGTAAGCTGCCAATTTAGAATATTTTGATGTTGATGTTCAAAATGCCTAAAATAGACAATTAGCCAATCACATGCCAGTAAGTCCACAATAACCTTTCTTCCATAACTTGTAGGCTTCACTCTCTTCAGGTATGTGAATGACACACAATGCTCTACTGAAGTTCCAGCTTCAACGCTGCACTGCTCAGCAGTAACAGAGTAACCAGGCTACTAATTTGACATTAGCTCTTGAGTTAAGAGTCTTGTAGGATTTGAGATGTCACATTTCAAGAGAAACATACAATTTCACATACGACTATTAATAAAATTGACCAATCATGCAAGCACCTAAACTGGTAAAGTCACGTTTCCTACCTGCACTGGAAAACAGATAAAGTATCTTGTGACACCGAGACCAACACAAATTCCAACTTTTCATACAGGTTTTCCCTATCTGTACCCTTACCAAAACATATCTTCCTTTATGAAATGCCTGTACAAAAGCCCCTTAGTCTACTCTTTCCAGAATATATAACTGCCATCTCTTTTTCTTGAAACTTTTGCAATGTTACGTATGCCACTAAGGAGCTTTGACAGAAATTCAAAGCAAATGAGCTACTCAAACTTAAAATAAATAATTATAGACACAATAACTACATCTAGAAAGTACACCTCTTCAAGAAATTACAAAAAAAAAGACCCTGTAAAATACATACGGGAATGCAATACAGAGGAAGTGTCAGCAGGTAAGGTGTGGGACATTTGTTTTGCTGCTGTTGGAAAAACATGTTTTACTTGCCAAGGATGTAAGAGAATGTCTTTTAAAGTAGAGAGGGAGTGAAGCAGATCTTTCATTAAATTAATTGTTTAAAATACAAGCTGTGACAAAGTACATAGATTAGAAAAGCAGTAAAGAAAAGCAGAAATGCAGAGGCACAATTGCTGCAACAGTGATATTCAGGAACTTGAGGATTCCACTAGAAAGGCATGACACAAAAATATATAGAAACCCTTCAGGGAAAAAACAAAGCCAACAAAAACCAGAGAACTTGAAAACAGCAACTCATCAGTGCCAAAGATCAGACTGTTTCAAGGAGCAACGGAGGCTGAAGGTTTCCTTGCCCAAGTCATATTTGCCTGCCAGTCAAAGACTCAGCAAGTGTCTTCTGGGGGCTGGTAAGCGTATCGATGCTTAGCATGGGGTCTCATTAGACCTATTAATCTATTACGTGTATTAGCAAAACAACAATTGTTTTGCATTCTGAAGCTGTGTATATCCTGCTTACAGGCAGTCTCCAGGAACAGTAAAAGTTGCCTGAATGAAGTGACCCTGAGAGGGCAGGTCACAGGATGAAGTGAGAAGAATAAATAAAATGTCAGCAAATTAGTAAAACCTAGAGATACAGCACGAACTGACACTGCTCAGCAAGTTGTCAAGATACTCTTGGAAATAATGTGATTTCTAATTTCTCTGTTTTAGATGGGCATAAACTTGTTAAATAAAAGTATTGTACACGGGTTAAATTAACAACATTATTTAGAACTGTAAGCATATCAAAACAAGGAATACTTGATTTCAACAAACCTTCCATATCATAGTCTGCAGTAACCTCAGCATCTTCACAAAGCAAAGTGGAGCTTGTCGATGAAGGCAGCCCAATATTAATCTTCTCTAGATTCATTTCTTCTTCCAAAGTTCTGATCCAATCTGGATTTTTCAAGCTTATGTTTATAATCCTTCCTAGTAGCTGAATTGCCAAAAAGGTATGCACAAATCAGAAATTGTTAACAGTAGGATTTTTTAAAAAGTGAAAAAAAACCCCTGAAAATATCACAAATAAGGTTATCAGAATTTCTGGGACTAAACAATGATTGTGACAAGTCAAAAAAATAATTATCCTTTTCATTTTGTTGGGGTAATTAAGTACATTCAGGTAGTTTAAACTGTTAATTACAACGACAGTTTTCTAAAAAAAGCTAACAATTTGTTTCATATTAATGAAATTATTTTTAGAGACTGATAAAACAGTAGGCCTTTATTCTGCAAACTGACACATGACACTGAGCCCCATCCTGCATGGACTGTCAGCAAAACTCTCAGCAGATGCAAGGATCCATCTGCAAACATCACATCACAGAATCCAAGTCTTAGCAACAACATAGATCAGTAAAAAGTTGAACATGAAAATTAAAATTTTTCTAAAGATTAAATAGTGGCCCTACAGAAGTCAATGAGAGCTGAAATGTTGACAATTTAAGTGATTGCAGTACAGAAGTGCTGAATTTAAAATAATTGCAGGCTATAAATATGATAAACTGGTTCATACTACAAACTCAAGGTTAAAACTCAGCTTTTTAAATCACTACAAAAGTATATATTAGAAACCCCTCATTTGATGAAGATGCCCCTCAATATAGGATCTTCATTTCTCTAACAGCCCATTCCTTCTAAAAATAAATTAAGTTTGGTACTTCTCTCAAATGGCTTTTGATAATCAACATAATGCTATGTGGCTATCAAAAGCATAAATAAAATAAAATAAAATAAAATAAAATAAAATAAAATAAAATAAAATAAAATAAAATAAAATAAAATAAAATAAAATAAAATAAAATAAAATAAAATAAAATAAAATAAAATAAGTCTAGTATGGAACTTGAACTTTTAAGAATTAGAAACAAACAAACAAAAAAGAATCCACCCAAGCACTCTTTAAAAGGTTGGATTTTTCTCTTGCTATACATGAGTTCAGTAATTTTTACATTACCTCAGTACCATTCAAATTCATAACGTTCAAAGCAGAGCTTCCTTCCAGAAATGTTACCCACATCTTGTCTTCCACGAATCTGCAAAGCCCATTGGAAACAAAAATTAAAATAATTTAATCTACCTACTAACTTTTGAAGCCTCTTACTTACAGGTTTTTCAATGTTTCACTTGATGGAGAAGAATAACTTTAAGTTCGCTAAAATATACATAATTGGATAACAAGCTTTAACTTAGTGTATCCTTGCAACAACAATAACAACAACAGAAAAGCAAAAGTGAACCAGGTAAATATCACACACCAAAAGCACTGTCCTCTTAAAAATTATGTGACTACAGTTACATATTCAATATTAATTGTGTTGCTACAGGTTAGGTATTTGTATTAGGTGTTTCACATAACATCACACCATGGACTTGGGACTATGCTGCTAGTCTTCTGAATATAAAAACAAAACCAAAACACACACACAAACCCACCACCAACAAAACTAAAACAAGCCCCCCAAGCCCCAAGCAAAATACTGCAACACTTATAGTTCAATTCACAGCTCAGTGAAAATGCAACATTCACAGGGATTCTTTCTTCTTCATTTAAAACTACTAACCTAATTTTAAAATACAAATTTTGTATAAAATTACATAAGTGACAAATTTTAAGTGTGACTGGTTTCTGCGAAAGTCAGTATGGTACTCTGTCTCCAAAACAAAGAGTATCTGGGAAAATTAAGTCTGAAAACAGAGGCACATACGGGTATGTAAAACTAATTTTCATTAAAGTTGAAGTCTAAATGTTAAAAATGAAGCAGATCATAACTGAAATGCTCGCTAAGAAAGTAACTTGATCCAGGAAATAGGTGGGAACAATGAAGAATAATAGAGATTTAAAAAAAAAAAAGTCCTTTTAACCTTATCAGTATAACTTCACCATAGCTCGCAAATTTTTGAAGAAGTTCATCAATCAAGTAATCATCAAAATAGTTTTCTTCTGCCGAAGAACTTCTGATGGAGACCATTATAGTACCATCAGGTGGTCCTTGCATTGCAATCACCTCCTTATAAACTTTTTGTCTCTCTTCTGCTTCGATTTCAAATATGTCGATGTCAATCAATGCAACCACAGGCCTTGGAAAAAAAAATACACGAGAAAAACCTGTAAGCAGAGTATCTGAGCAACAAAATATACAGCATGAATACTAAATCTTCCATGCTTAGGAAGTAATGTGTGAAACAAAATTGAAACCTGTGATCAGATGTCTTCAGCTCTGCTCTTCCGTAGTGCAACAAAGTACCAGGATTCCATGTATAAGGGACATTAGTGTCATCATGAAAACTGGCATTTAGAAGATCCAGGTCTTCAGCTACATTGAGTATTAATGAAAACAAAAGGGGAAAAACAGTGATTGCAAGAATATGCTTTACAAAATAAGCTATTTCTAAAAAGATCAAAAAGAAAGTACATCAAAACCAAGTGTTTTACAGAAAAAAAACAGAAGTTCCTCTGGAATTACAGAAATATCAGTAACTGATATGTAATCCTTCATCCTCCTGTTCAGCCTCACTGTATTTACTGCAAATGCTATTACAAGCTTTCTGTCTGAGGCACAGTCAGGGACAGAAGCTCAGAGTCACTGGCACTGTGAATGTAACTACATGGATTCTATAAGCCAGTTAAGAGAAGGAACCAGTCAAACCTGATCGATCAAAAGGCCACTTTCTTCTTCTCCAAAGAATACGGTCCGTCCACGCCGGTGTGCGACATTTTTCACTGGTGTCATAATCATCAGAAAATAGATCATATTTGTATGTAGGAGCAAAATTTATTTTGCCTTCCAAAAATCCCCTAAAAATCTGTAAGAAACAAAGCATTTATGTGTCATGCCAGAAGACAGAAACAGATGGGTAACAGCTTGAAACTAATCAGAATTCTCTTTTCTAACAGTGAAAACCTGTATACGCATCTCAAAAAAAAAAAAAAAGAAGTTAATTTGAAAATATGAATCCTTCTCCCAAATTGTATCTGCTGAAAACATGCTGCGTTTGTCACTAAGACTAAATAGCGACCCAGACCTATCATCGTTAAACAGAAGTATGTCAACATTTCTATCTTTAAACACAGGCTCACGAGCAACCTACTGTTCCTCCAATGTTGTTTAGAACTTGAGGTCATCCAGAACACAGACACTGTCCACAGCATTTTAATTAGTTGATTAGTTGCTCATGTGTCAGCAAACATTGGAAATTAAGGTTTACATTTTATGTACCTTTCTGAACATGCAAAGCATTCCCCCAAACTGACACAAGACGCCCTACCAATAAGCAGGAGATAAGGAGGAAAACAAAAAAAAAGTCTTCAATACATTCAATATTTTGATATGAACTGAAAGATTAGAGAGCTAATATCACCATTTCTTCTCAAGTGAATAGGAAAACAGATTAAGAAGAGATATGTGAAATTATCTGTCAAGGTATTGTATTTAGAGATACAGTCAACTGAAAGGAATCAAAGAGTCCATTAGGTACTTTGCAACATAAACAGTTACAGCCAGCTGACACAAGACTGTGGAAGGCCAGGAGATTTGCTCACTCCTGAAGTGTTTAAACTAGACATAAGCTAAAACCCTTGAGTTAACCAGCTGCAGTCTTGAGTTTAATCTTGCATGGTCAGTTTTACTTCACATCAGAGATCTGTAAAATACAAATCTAACTTAGATCTTATGGTCTGCATCAGGTTAGCCTGCTTTTCTTGTTGGAAATAAAAACTGAAATCCAGTCAACTTAAAAATCAATATCAGAAGATCAATATGGGAAGATCCATAACTTCTGAGACAATTTATTAATTTCTTTGCCAGTTGATTCCCTCTGCTGCCCTGCCAGCCACTTCCAAATACTGGAATGTCAGCCGAACAGTGCAATACTATTCTTCTACCAGCCAGGAGACTATTTTAAGTCTTCTTCATATTCCAGTAGTTTCCATAGATCTTTCCAGTTTCATAACTGCTGGAAGTGTCCCCAAGACCCCTACACCTCTCTTGCTTCGGTTGAATTGACAAGCAATCATGTTGTCTGCCCATTTGAACATATATTGCTTTTTCTCTAGGAACACGGCTATTAAAAAATAAAATTATCAAGTGTTCTCCTGCCGTTCGGGCACACAAGACAGCAGCACAAATGGAAGAGAACTCTAACTCAGAAAAAACACTGCTTATGATCAAAGTGCTGGCAAGCAACCAAAACTAACAACAGAGGATGCTCTCTCATTTTACCATCTACAGCATTCCCATATAAAGCTGGAAAGAAATATCACTTTCACACAGAATTTGATTCATTACAAATATTCCTTTAATTGCTATGTGCTGCCTCCCAAGAAACCCGAAAAATCTAAAATATGGAGCCTTCTCCATACTTTGTTATTCCACAATCTTTTTCTTTGTTAAGTAAAAAGGCTATATTTTGGACCATTCCTTTTTCCAACAGAACGACAGTAACAGCATTAGACCTTTTACTGCAGCAATTTAAAGTAAACAGTAACATGACCAAAAGCACTTGGATAAATTTTTTTTTTTAATAGTTGCACCCAACAAAAATAAAACCATTATAATTAGTAAATTGCAACACAAAGTTCTAAAAAGATTATAAAGTTTCCTTTATTTTCAGGAAAGAAAAACCTCACTCCTACAACTAGCAGCTGTATTTGCATCACTGCCTCTTTAGGCCAGTTACTACGAATAAGTTACTAAATGTTGCTGTGTCCCACCCTTCCATACCACTAGCTGGACAAAAGCAATAAGTAAAATATGCTGAGGATATAGATTTACAGAAGCACCACAAAAATTGCTAAAGCAAAAAAGAAAAATAAAGTATTCTTAAGTGTAGTAACATTTGTAAGATACCTGTCCAGAATTCTTCTGATTGATAAGTTGGTCTCCTGCTATAAGGGGATCCCAGTTCTGTTGTCGTATTAGGTCCTTAACCTCCTCATTTGGAATATCTATCCGATAATTAAAGTCACCACACCAAAAGATATAGTCATGGGAAAAGAGCATCCTTCCCTATAAAACAAAAGCACACAAGGAAGTTAAAAACAACTGAGTGATCAATTTACTAGTTGCAGGTGCAGAAGTTCAGTTTTTGGTTGTAAAATATGCATC
Source organism: Patagioenas fasciata (assembly GCF_037038585.1). Taxonomy (NCBI): domain Eukaryota; kingdom Metazoa; phylum Chordata; class Aves; order Columbiformes; family Columbidae; genus Patagioenas; species Patagioenas fasciata. The sequence goes on from NC_092520.1 coordinate 91,750,880, forward strand.
ATTACTAGCAGAGCTGTTAGTATTTAGTGTTTATATGGTTAGAACAACACGGCCAACTGTATGGTATTCACACATATAGAATATGAAAGAAGTAACATTTCTTTTGTAGTTTGCGTTTCTAAAGAAACATGATGTTTCTAAAGAAACATCATCTGAATTAGATTCTGAAATTCTTCATCTTTCTAATCCTGTTTTAGAAGGCTGTTCTAAGATGATGACTGCTACTTGTGTCATAGAGAGGTTAAAAAGAAGAACAAAACACTACCCTGGGATCTTGTGGCACAATATCCTGACAAACTGAAAACTGCTTTATTATTCAGATTTAATTGAAGACTCTTCAGTTACATACAATTTTCATGGCTAGGGAGAGACAGAAGGGCTCTATTAGTTTAAACAAAGCCTAGGGTTTAAAGTGAGAACTTCTGCTTCCTTCTTTGTTTTGATTTTTCCATTGCCCTTAAGTAAATCAAAGCAGATACACTGGTAGATTAAAACAGCAGCATTCAGGAAACTGTTTCTAGGGACCATAAGAATACAGTACTTTCAGGAAAAAGTGAAACTTGACCATGGGGACAAATTCAGAAAATAAAAAACTCTGTAAAATAAGATGTCAGACTCCTGCAGCATACCATAGAAAAGAACAAAGGACAGCGTGACTACAAAATTTAAGACAGGTTTAAGTCTCAAGGAAGCGTTTTGTTGCAGTGATAAAATTATCAAGTATTTACTTGGTGTTTGGTAATCCTTTCTGAGGATATGGTACAGAAATGTTCAATCCAATATGTCAAAAATGAGTAAGCAGTAAGTTAAAATTAGTTAGGAAAAAATCTTTCTTGTGTACTGAAAATAGTGGTATTTCCCATGGAAAGTCAGAAATCTATAAGGTCTGTTTTCTATGCTAAATCCTTGATGCAAGTGAATTCATGTTTCACCCTTCTCTAGCAGTCATTGTAATGGAAAAGTCTATTCTTTCTGCAGCCTTCTATCTTACTAAAAATTGTGGGAACTTAGTTATCTCTGAGATCTCCAGCCCAAGGAAATTTGATTTCTACAGGAATCTGGCGAGAGGAAAATAATAAACAGAGCTTTTGGATGACACTGCTGCAGTGCAAGGGGTGTAACTTCTCATTCTTTATGAAATTTTAACACTGTTGCTTACCATTGGAAAACTGAGCTTGCGAGCTATTTCTACGAAGTCTTCATTTCTCTCTTTAACTTGTGATTGCCCTGCAGCAAAATGGCTGCAGACAAAGCAAAGACTCGATGTATGAAACAACATCCGAATTGCTACTGCACCTTTATTACCAGTGGCTCCTCCCATGCCGGTCTTTACAGTGTCAACAGCAACATCCCTAAAAGAGTTAACAACTATTAAACCTTTAAATACAATGGCACAGAAGTTAATAGATGTAAGTATGTCTGAGTATGACATTATGTTGGTAAGAGAACATTTTCACATTATCCTTTTAGCAGTAAGGCCACTGGGCTATTTTTAAAAAATGCCAGCAGCTATTGAGCAGGTAACAATATAACACTTCAGCTTTTCAAGCTTTCATGGCAACTGAAGTGGCATTTAAAAACTAAGATAAAAGAATTTAAGCAACTAGCTCCCCAGAAGATGGAACAGCTCTTTTAGAGCCCCGTATGCTTCTTAGTACACTTGTACGCTCGCTTGCAACACAAAGCAAATGGAAGGTGACCCAACTTGGGCACAGCTGTGTGTTCACTGACCTGATAAAAGGAGCATGCTGGGGCCTGATGAACACAAAAAGGCAGACGCCCACCAGCTGCTCAGAAGCCAGCAGCACATACTTGTAATCTCTCGATATGGTCTTCTGCAGTTCAGCAGCCCAGAGTTTCTGATTGGTTGTGCTAGCAGTGAGATTAAAAATGCCAGTTTTAACATAAATCAAACCAAGCAGGTATCTAAACTGTACATCCAGTTAAATAAACTTCATACAACAACCTTAACCAAGCCTTGAGGTAGTAAGCCAAAGCCAAGTTGTGAATGGTGCTCAAATGCCTCCTAGTGGAGACACAGGCTACAGACTGTCATGACATCATCATTTCAAATTCAGCCTCATAAAATGCTGCCTCACTTTTCTCAACACCACAGACAATGTTAGGAGTCAAAGCTCTCTTTCCTGCATTTCTGAGGTTGGACTACAGGAGCAAAACCTAAGAATTTTTCTAGGGACTTAGTTCCAAGCCTAGAGCTCAGTCAATACTGGAAAACAGAGATGTCCATGGTCTCTGACCAAGAAGAAACCTCCTTGGAGACCTAACAGACCATGGTTTTCAGAGCTAGCACATATAAATGAAAAATATCAGACCTGGAAATGGTATTAACTAGATATAGTATGAAATCAGGGAATGACAAATTGCCACTTTGTCCTCAAGACAGAAGCCTGTGCAAAGGTTAACAGTGTTACAGGCTTTAGATGCTTTTTCTCAATGAGGTAAAGCTTGCTGAACACCAGAAAACACACAAAACAGGCAGACTAAACAATGGACAAAGTGAACACAATGCTAAGACTACACATAAAGGCTTCATCACTGGTATCACCCAGCACTGGTAAAGATATATTTTCATAACCCACTCTGCTAGGGGTGAAAAATCCAAACTCCATGATAATATGTATGTATAATATATGGAATGACAGTGCAAACTGACAGCATGGAAGGAAGCCTTGCTTTAAACAGACCAAAATCTGATGCAAGACACTATATAAAGGAATAGCAACAATACACGCTTTTGGAAGGAATTTCACAGGACTTGGTGTTCCCAGCAGTAGGAAGGCAGGGAGACTACAGAACGCTATAAGCATCAAAGGTAAATTCCTTCAAAGTGTTAAATGAAGGAAAAAGTGGAGGGTCTGCTGAAGGTGTAATCCAAAATATGGTCAAGTGATGCCTGTTTGGATTCTTTACATTACATTATACATGATCTTAAGTGATCACAGTATTGCTAGGAAAGCTGAGATGAAGTCTGCAGTCCTGGCACAGAAACCATCTGAGAGAACGGAATACAGTCAAAAGTTAGTCCAGATCAATCCCAAGCATTACAAAACAGGAGAAAAAAATGTAAATAATGTTTTACTCAAAAGATGTGATTATCAGCTGAAGTAGTACTGTATAGATTGTATCACCTACCTGGCATTCACAATGTTTCCTGCATTTAACTCCACCATTTCTTCAAATCCAATAGCAAATATGTCTACAGGCTTGCTTTTGCGATCTGCATTTAAATATTAAAAAAGCTGTTTGTCATTTATAATTAACTTTAGAACTAAGACCTCATATATCTATTTTAATGTTTACGAGCTAATTATGAAAATCAGAGTTTTCAAGAAAAAATTGACAGAATACAAATCCTACCTTGGAATTCATGGACACCGGCTAACTTTGGTGCATCTAGAAGCCAGTCAGTGAGGGTCTGATTTCTAAAAGCAATACTTCGAAACTGCTTCCCCCCGTTGACATTCCATGTCCCAACGCAGACTCTAATTTTTTTCGGTTTTGCATACTTATAAAAGTTTTCACACATACTCTTTAGCACTTTTACAGATGCTGCAAAAACATTTTAAAAGACATCATTTCTATATAGAATTTTCCTTCAGAAAACTTGGCAATGAGATCTTTCCCTTTAAAAAGTGGCAACAAATCCATGCACAGACATATAGGAAGTTACACTGTGAAAGCAAGATGAATGCAGCTTTTCACGAGGGAAAGTATATTTGCAGACATATTACTTGTCTTGATAGGATACTGACTTAATAAAAGACAGTAGTAATTTGTTCAAAGTAATATATATACATATAAATAAATATAGAAAAGAAATGTAATATCTATGTTTTCTAAATATCTGCCATTCTTTCAGCCTATCTGCAATTCTCTATGCACATCATTGTTTTTCATATATAGCAACGCAGGTATCTACCTCATTTTCACAGACTAAATTTATGAAATTCAATCTCATTGGACATTACAAAAACAACTTATAGATATGTTAATTTCTAGCAGTGTAAAAAAGACTGATATACTACATTTACCCAAACAGATAGGTACATTATTTCATCATATTAGAGTATGCCTATTTAAGCCACAAATCTGAATTACTTTTTAGGTCAGTTGAATTCCTAAAATTCTACTTTAGTGAGGAAAGTAGGCTAGGATTCGAAACAATTAAATTCATTTCTCTGTCACACCAGCCCTTCTCTGTGCCTTGTTTCTAATCTGCCAGATGGGAGAGTAATGGCCCATCTGTAAAGGCATTGTGAGAAAGTAACAAACATTATTCAAAGGTCAGACACTAGAGTTACAGAGATTTTAGAAGTCCCTCCATAAAACAGTTGCGTAATATACAGATATACAGATACAAATATTTTTAAAATTATGCTCCTTTTTTCCTTTAATCTCAGTGGAATATAATTTTGCATCAGGTATAAACAGGACTGTTAGCACTGTACTTTACCTAAGAGGTATTAATTTACCCGTTTTCAATACTCTCATGGTTATGAGACTCTGTGAGAATCTGATAAACAACAGTAGATGGAATTCTTCCCTCCACTGTGTGCTGTCTTACAAAATGGTCAGCTAATGTGCACAATATTTTCATTCACCAAAATAGGATGACTAGTGACCTGTTGTTGTCTTTTTTAGTTATTCTTTTTAAGTTCACCACCTTTCAATTTGCTACAGGATCTTGGCTACCCAATTGAAACAAAAATCAGGGATTGCCTAGCCCTCATGGTTTTGAAACAAACTGGAAACAACAGAAGAAAAAAAAATATATTGTATTTGTTGTTTGTGAATTCTTTCACTGATGAAGAAATTGTGTATCTATATATGGGCTAATTGCATCTAAAAGACATCAAACTGACTGGTGTCTCCTTGGGGTACTACAAGCAGATCGTGCTTGGGATCGCGCTTTCTTTGTCATTATCCAGGTAAATGAAGGCAAGAAAACAGTAAAGAGCTACCAGAATACTTCACACCTTAAGGTGAGAGCCCAGTACTGAGTCTACTTCTGAATGTCTCCACACACAGGGTGACAGGCCAAGAAGTCCAACAAATGACAGCAAAGCCCCCGAGGGTCAAGGACAGAAGCTTCCCAAGCACCTGACCACTGAAGAGAAACCAACCCAAGAAATACTGTAGCCAGGATACATCCAGGTACTGAAATCATCCAAAGGGTGAGCTGAACCCAGGGAACCCAAAATAGCAGGATAGCCAGCTTTGAAGATGCACTCAAATGAGCCTTCCTAGTACTCTGAGCAAGTTTAAAAGCAGAGTTTGGACTTCTATTATCTCCACTGCAGTTCCCTCTTTTTCTTTTGGAAATTTAGCTGTTTGGAGCTTAATTTTAAAGAGTTACTCAAAATAATTCATATTTGCTAACAAGCAGCTTTCAAGAAAAGCTGTAAAATTGAATTATTTAACTCCTGACGTTGTCATGAACCCCTAATATGAAAAATCTTAACAGGACAGAACTTAATGTTAGAAGTGAACTGACAACACATTTATTACAAACATGAAATTCATACCTTTAAACTAGTAAACTTTCTAAATTGTAGAATGACTCTTTTCTAAATTAGAATAAATGTGTTTTTTTAAAAAGATTAAGTTCCATCAGTTTTCCAAAATGGGGAGTGAGCCAATTGTTTTTCAGAGCTCCTGAGCCTCCCACATACGTAATTTTCTTACATATTTCAGGCTATTTAGCTTTTCAACAAAACTGTGTCTCACTCCACAATGTTAAAAATCCAATCAATTACATTTTCGGTTATTTTGCAGAAAAAATACTGTCACTTCTGTTCATACTATGTAGGCAGACATTTGGAAATCAGTTCTATGAAGGAAATACTAATTTTATACTGTGCAACTTGACTGAACTATTTGACTACAACATCTAGATTACTGTAGATATGTTTCAACATATGCAATTTGGATCCACATAAAACCCACAGTGAAATATTACATCAAAAACTTAAAAAATAGCTGGCATGTATGACTCTTCATAAGTTATAAGTTCAGCTGATATAGTATAGATAGTAACACCCTGAGTGACAATGTGACTGTTTATTCCAATAAACGGTTTTTAACAAGGACAAAATGCCAGTGAATCAGTTAATTTCAGGTGTCTATTACCTGCGACTCAGCTTTCATTGTTTAAGTACTCCGTAAGTTAAGCAGATACAGTAAAACACTGTTAGCAAAGAAGTGATTTTCCAAGGGGAAAAAAAAAGGGTCAAGATAGTACTGCAATGTCTCAAAACAGAAGATATGGGGTTAACTATAAAGTTCCCAAGAGTTTCACCTAAAAAGATGCTCTAATACTTTCATTTTGTGTCACATGCAGAGGTAACCGTATCTCAGTGTTTTGACTGTACTTTTGCTCCACAGAACACAAGTGTGAGCACGTTATTTCAGTTCATTCCAGTACAGTGTTAATCTTTGCTGGGAGATACTAGAAAATCAGTCTGTCTCATGCAAGAACACAAGCAGGTAGAGCCTTCTAATGGCAAATAAGATGAAGTTACAAATCGTACTGAAGCATTTTACCTCTTATCCCAAAACAAAACATTTAGATAAAACAAAAGAAGCTCCCAAACCAAATAAAAAAGCAAATTCCTCTACAGCTAGAATACAGTTTTTGCAAAAATAAAACCCACAGAATTGATTGCCTCTTTTCATAACTCACACTCAAGCACAACTGCAACATTTTTCACCCTTTATATTTTCACATTTCTTGTATTAAAGAGCTTTTCTAGGATTCAGGGATTTTGGGGCACAGGAACGCCAGATCCAAACACTACTAGGAAAATGTGGGCCCACAACCAACTATTATGCAAACAGGCACAAGAAAAAAGCCAGAGAAGAACAACAGCTGCTCAGATATTTACAGCTTAATTTACTATACTATACCTGATTGTAATGATTGCTCTGAAACTACGGATGCAGTAAGAAGGAAACAAGAAAAAAATCAGTCAAACAAGTAATTGCTTTTAAAATTTTTCCAGTAACATGTGAAAGAACATGCGGTAATCTACAGTTTATTACACATGAGTGTTTGCATCAGTTAAAGTACATCTTTCATGCTGCAAAATCTAAAAAGTTCCACAACAGTATTAAAAAAATCACTTTTCTTGCTTTATTAATAATGGATTTATATATGATGAAGTATAAGTATCTCCCCAGTTAATTCACTGCCTAGCAGACATAGCCAAGATGGTATGTTCAGTGAAGAGGGATTAATGTTCCTCAGCTGACAGGAGCTACAAATATTGAAAGGATAGCTTGTAGTCATAGGGAAAGTGAGAAGAAACAAAAATGACTTGCAACTAATTTTGAGTTGAGGTTGATTTAGCAGGTTTCAGATGCAGAAAAAGTTAGAATAACATGAAACCTCTTGGTAAAGAAATGAGAGGAAAATAGTCTTTCAGGTTCCACACAGGAAATTTATAAACACCCATAAGATGACTATGACTGGGCAATAATTTTTTTTCTTGTGTGCCACAGATTTGCACTGAAGCTTTGACATTCTTTTCTCATTCTAGGTTGAGAAGTGTCCATGAGAAAGGTGGGGAAAAAAATAATAGGAAAAAGTAAGAATTTTGTTAATCCCTAAAAACAGTAATAACCTACCATTTAGGACATCCTTACCTGGGATCTTGGAAAGAAGACTCAAATTTAAGTTCTTTCTTTGCCCCAAAATTAGCTTCTCTAGTTTTTATATCCCAGGAGAGTACTCTAAACACAGTCCTACATCTGGCCCACTTAATATTTCCTGCCCATTGGACCTCTGGAAGGATGGGACACGGCTGTAGTCCTGGGAACCATGTAGCCCACACCTCTGTCTGGGGAGGCAGGATGCTGTGGTTGAGCTCCTTCCTCTGCTTAGGTGACCCACCTTCCTGCAACCAAACCAGCCAAGTCCCACACGGCTACTCTGCTTAAGCAGAGTTTCTTAGTGAAATCTCTCTGATTGTGATGTAGAATTTCACTCAGAGCCTGACAAGCTTTGTGGTGCGCAAGTTCCTGGGAAAGACGTCTTCTCACAAAAAACATTTTTGTGATGGAAAATCATTCATCAGGAATTTTCTGATAGCTCCTGTTATCTTAAATTTTCTTCTATTACCAAAACCCCTTTTGTTCCTCAGTACCTTAGAATCCAAAGTGAAGATAAATACCAGCATTTTTAAGCTTGATAAGAGAAAAAATGCTTCCTATCTGGTTTAACACCATGGCAAGAATTTCTTCAATGACATGACAGATCAAATTAAGGAGACAGATAGCAAACAATAAAAACCCCTAATAGCTTAATAAATCAGGATTTTTTTTTCCCAAATTGAGCACGTAATTGTCATGATTAACACTTGTTATAAATGTGTTTGAAGAACTGAATGGAACATATCTAACATTCATCTTCAGTAAAGTTCTGAAAAATATGCTCCACAAATATTTACTATTATACCACCAGACACCAACAAAATAAAAACAGTAAAGAAACTACTGCAGCATGTTAGTTTAGTAATATTAGTAAAGCAGAAGTAACTTTCATCTTTTAATAAGCCAACAGAACACAAAACAGCATTTATACTTTCCAATATTGCTTTGAAAACAGACTCCATACAGCTTTCTTAAACCAAATAGTTATCAGACAGATTAAAATCCTGAAAGACACATACCGCGTAAACTGCTGGTGGTTAAGAGAGCCCGTGCTTTATCTGCTAAATCACTATTTAGGGTATTTCCCAATAACAAAACATCAATGGCCTCCTGCTTGGAGCTATCAAAAAAGTTATTTTGAATCGTTCTGGTCACAGAACGAGCACCATCCTTCAGCTTTCCAGCCTGTTAGGGAGGAACACGTATAAAATATTTTATGTTGGACACTGCTCACAATAACATTGGCAATATTCAGTAACATACTTGTAAACTATGATTTTAAAATCAAGTAAATTTCCTTCTTTAAGTGTTAAATAAAGTCTTCTGAGACGACTGTACTATGCGTGCTTCTGCCCCCGCAAATGCTAAACAACACAGTAGTACCTTCAAGGTATATCTAACAACCAGATTATTCCAGTTTAAATTATTTAAATTACACAGAATACTACAGGGAGGGGTATATTTTCTTCTTTCCTAAACCTTTGGTCTTCAAAAATTGAATTGATATGATGCCATGCTTAGACCACAATATAGAATTTTGGGCTTTTCCCCAAATAGTGAGAGATGAGCAAGCACTTGAGTCCAAATGTCATGATACACGAACATGTATGTATATGCACATACAAGCACATTAGTTCAGAATTCACATCCTGAAATATCCATGTTAAAAAAAGAGATAGCTTCAACTTAACCCCCTAACTTTTTAAAATAACATGCAAGTCTCATGCAGTATCCCAGAAGGAACACATACACTAATCTATAGCTACATACATATGAAGACACTGTTGTTGCACACACCGCACACAAGTGGCACGACTGAACAGTGCTCCGAAAGAACAGTGTCCAACCACCTGACCTAAATGAGAATCTCCAAGAGATGTACTCCTACTACAGATATTCCCTGGGGGTCAGACACCTAGGGGATAATGTAATCAACACGCCATACGGTCTCAAACTTGATTCAAAAACCAGCAGTGTTAATTTGTGTACACAGCACTGACAATGACAGGCACAAACACATTTTCTTGATTACATGGTTTATTGTGTCTTATGCAAGTAAGTGTATTTTGCCTGTGGGGTGTCTGTAAATGGCCTCAAGTTACACCAGGGGAGGTTCAGATTGGATATTAAGAAAAAAATCCTTCATGGAAAGGGTTGTCAGGCACTGGAACAGGCTGCCCAGGGGAGTGGTGGAGTCGCCATCCCTGGAGGTGTTTAAAAGGCATTTAGAGGAGGTTCTTAGGGACAGGGTTTAGTGCTGAGTTAGGTTAGGTTATGGTTGGACTCTATGATCCTGGGGGTCTCTTCCAACTGAAATGATTCTGTGATTCTATGTAAACACATGCCATTGCATGTATAAGAAATACAGATCGTAATCCATCAGGGATGCTGCATGGTATTACATTATTATTAAAAATACCCCAAGTTCACTGCTTGCATTGTTCTTGAAGGTCTCCCAAATGCAGGAGAAAAAAAGACAAAAAGACAAAAGCTTAAGAAAACTACAAAACTAACCCATAATTTAGTTCTATGAATTGTACTAGACAACAAGAAAGAAACTACTTTTTTGTCAAGGATAAGTAGTAGTAAACTGGCACCATGATTTTCAGAAGACAATGTGGATGAGGTGTTGATAAGCGTACTATTGCAACAGGATTTTAATAGGATGCTACTCCCTTTCCATCAGACAATGTATGACTTATGACATGATCCAAAAAATACACTCACCATTCACATATCAGGCAAATAATTGAAAGGAACCCAGAGAAAGCAAAAGAAAGAGTAGGTAAGGAGTTAGATTTAATGAGTATCATAATACTTTAAAAAGGACTGGCTTTCAGTACAGAAATGTATATTAACACATTTAAGGTTAAAATATTTTTTCTCCGATCCTAAATTTCCATATTTTTACTTCTAAGTACTCTTGGACTTTGAAGAAGCAAACTGACAGGCAAGAAATGGAAGAATTTCAACCATTGAACTTTTCATTTTAGAAATGAGAATACAACTAACAACTTTAAAACTACATTTTAAAATATATTATTAGAGCACTCAAGAAAATGTTGAGTAGTGACCTGGTCAGGTTTCATTCAAACAATAGCAAGTATTGCATGGCTTTGCAAGTATTAAAGATCCTCTTCAAGCAGATGGACTTCTGAGGGATGCCGTGTTTGATTTATGAGATGCAGTACTCATTAACAGCTGTACCAGGGCAGGTATCCTGTGTTCTTACACAGACAGTAGAGTAAATGTGCTCTTGTGTTTTAAATATTAAATATCAAAGTGTAGATACAATAAACACATTTTTTAAAGTAAAAAATTTAAGTAGCCACACGAATGGCAAAAAACTATTAATTCAGGAAAAGAAACAAGTAAGGTTGAATGAGAAAGTCAGGAGAAAGGGAGACATCCCTTAAAATACTTACTGTAGTTTTCCTGATGGTCTGGGTGACATTTTTGTAAGAAAATAAAACTAAATGTCTTTAAACAAATTCCACTTTTTACTAAAATGCAAGCAATTCCCAAATGAAAAAGTCTTGTATGCACCAATTAAGGGCAGAATAAACAAGTCTATTTTATTTATTTTCTTTTTATGTAGCTTACTGTGATGCCTTGTACATGTGCATAGAAGGACCCTAATATGGTATGAATGAATGACTGATGGAGAAACAAAACAGCTAACTATGAACATATAGTATATAACATGCAATATGGAGCAGCGCATTCTTCAATAAAAGAATGGTGTGAGAAGAAATTCCTGAAGGAACAAAGGGCAAAAATTGCTATGGTTCAACATTTGTTTGTCTTGACAGGTATCACCTAATAAGAGAGAGGATTATGGAAACAAAAAAAAAAGCAACATTGTTAGAAGAAAAATAAAAGATAGCATTAGCAAAGATGAACAACTCAGGCATCAACAAAGACAAAACAAGTTGAAGAGAAACAGAGCATTACACTGCCATGTAGTACATTAGAAAGCAAGACAGAAACAGAATTTGGGTTTTTTTCAGTAGTTGCAAGACTCAAAAGAAATAGCTGGAGGAACATGCAAATAAAAAACACTCAGCTGCAAGCTGTTAATTTTTAACACTGTTTATAAACACTAAAAGCATAAACAACAACATCCAGTGAAACACATTTTAAAGGAAAGGAGATATACTGAATGAAACTGAAACCATAGGAGGCAGAGTCACAGACAGAAAAATGAGAATATTCAAAGAAACTAAAGTTGATTTGAATATACATTTTTTCTTAGCTATGGTCTAAAGAAATAAAAGTTTTGAGCCTCATTGTTTCCTACAGAATGGTATTGTCTGGGAAGCACAGGTATGGCTGAGAAAGGATGTACTGAAACAAGATCTGGTTATCAACATAAGCAATCTTTTAATGTTAATTTTTTTGTTTGTTTTTTAGGATTACAACAAAAGCACATAGTTCTTATATTAATAAGAAAATGTTTTAAACCCCACACTGAACACTGTTAAAGTTTTTCATTAAAGGTACTTTACCTTAGCTTTTCCTTCAAGGGCTCCAGTTCCAGCATAAATTTTACTGACAGAATCACCATTCACAGACCACATGGATCGGAAAACTTCCTGAAAGCGAGTAACCAACTGAGGCTTCTCAGCTAATCCCAGTACCTCCAGTTGTTTTGTTAGCATCTGCAACAGTTGAGGACAACATTTGCAAAAGAAAAATCTTTAAATCTATTTATTAAAGGTATAACACATTTATTCAGTATATATGCACCCCCCCAAAAAAAATCTTCGGTTTATATGTATCATTCTGAACAAACTGACAGCATGTCATGTTGAAAAGCTGCATCATACACGTAACTTTAGCAACAGCATTTCATTTTCTTCTAAAAATAGGTAGTAATCTAGGAAAATAATTATGCACTTGATTTGTAAATATTTTCATCTAAAAAATCACTAGTTACAAGGTAAGCTATTTTTGGTCTTTCTACTTACATAATTGTGAATTAGAGCAATTCATGTTCTTCCCAAAAAAAGCGTAATACCAAACACACTGACCTCTATTATAAAAATGCAGCAGCAACCGAGCTCTGTGATCAGTGAAACAGCAATGGCTTCTGTCATTCACTCTTTTCATGCATAACACGCAGCAATCTTTACCCTTCCAATCAATATACCTGAATTAATTTTCCACGGTGCATGGTCTACATTAAATGCATTTCGATTGTATACATATAATAAATATAAGTGTATTGTTTTACATTTAAATACATTACTTAAATGTAGCATTATGCTCCTGGATGTAGAATGGGTCACTGTGCCATTTTTGAAATCCTGGTTTATGGAATCATGATTATTTTTAAAAAGTCAAGCAAGTTTCTAGTGTTTGTGGCTATCAACACGATACTGAAAATAAATACCAAAAATTAAAACTAAATAAAAAAGCTATTTTCAATAGCTTTAAAAAAATCTTTAAAACCTTGAGGTGTCCAACAGCAAGAAGGAGTCTAAAATGATGAACATAAAATGGCATAAAGGCAAAATTCTGAAGGCTGGACAGGAATTAGCAGGAGTCAAACTTAGTTTATTAAGATGAATGGAGCCATCAAAAGCTTTTCAGAGCTACTCTTCTAACCCGATCAGTACTATTTTACTCCATCAATTTCTGTCAGGTTCATGTGTTCAAGCTCTATTTTATAAGCCCACAGGCCAGAACCTTTGTTTCAACAGCAAGTCAATATGCTGAAGCACAACCCTGCAGGAGAACTAAATCCCACAGTTAATTCCCAGCTGCTCAATTTGAGTGTGGCCGAAGCCTCAAGCATGATATATCATCCCACGAAGAATTCACATCACTGTGAAAATATGAAGACACAGCCCTGGTAGATGCTAAGAACAGTAATTCTATATGCTGAAGAACTTCATTTAATAGAGCTACTGTGAATACAAGTGTTTTTGCGAAGGACTACAAAACTACTTCCTCTTCTGGAAATGCAAGCCTGAACCTTAAGAGACATAAGAAACTGATACCTAAAAAGAATGAACATTTTTCATAATGCTGCATGACTACTGTTTAATTACAACTACTACACAACTACTGCTTCTGTAACTACTAAGATCTGGTTGCCCCAGAATGAGAAAAGTGTCACACTATAAATCTGACTGCCATCTACAAAACATTGCAATTCATCGTTCATGGGGAAGGCAATGGTACAACCTAATTGCTACAGAAGCATCAAGAGCAGCTGTGTATCTGGACACTGTTTTTCCTACCTCTAAGCCAAAGAAAGCCTGCACGCTGTTTGTTCTATCCAGACAGTCCAAGCAGTTTGTTCTGACAGTGCCGCTTTGAGATCTGTGCCAAGGACAATGAGAGACAGAGAGAAAAAAACAACTGAAATAACTTATTTAACACACATATCACCAACAAAGACAGGGACATGAAGATCTGAAGCAGAACAGTAAATCAGGGTATTATCAGTGCAATGCTACTGTCATCATAAGTATGTTTATAAATGCATCAGCAACAGAGGGTTATCTCCAATAACAGCAGTGTTCACCATACAAAAATAATTTCTTTTCTGCAAATAACATGAATCTTTCTTATTCAGTTTTTCTCCATTCTCCTTGCTTGCTCGGTTCAAGTGTTACACAGGATTAAGTTTTCTTTTCAAACAATCCAACTAACACACTTCCCAAGAATATCAGACAGAAATAATAACTCTTAATTGAAACAAAAATGAAAAAAAAATTAAGACACTTATTTGATTTAACTGAAGTAAAAGCAACAAATTCTTGTGATAAAACTACTGCAAATTTTGACCCCTCACTACTTTCTCTTTCTTTCCCAAATAAAAACGAAAAATAAGCTTATCTCCCTTAGCTTGACAAATGCTTGAGGCACTCAGGCACTCTGAACTTCTCCCCCTTCTTTGGAGATGCCCACTAAACTCGTGCTATAAAGCTCTCAGAAGGACCATATCAGGCAACATCCACGTTCTTCCTGTCGGGCTATGATTACAAAGCTCTCCCAGGGACACACACTTATTCATCAGTAAGGCTTCATAACATTTAATTGGAGATGTAACCATAAACTGTAGAAAGTTTTGAAGAACTTTCTTCAAGATTGTTTTTCATTACTATCTCTGTGTTTGATTTGAAATGTAAAGCACCTTGTTATCTGTGTTAGAAAAAAACCCCAAAACTTACATTGTTCATGAACTTGTAAAAATCAGCACTGTGTCTTTTGTTAACACAATTCTTCAAGCTATCACAAGACACAGGCTATTTTGTTTTCATTCTGTTTTCAGTCTTTTTGATAGGTGATGATATTATTTGAATCACCATCAAGACCAAATGGCATTCTCCCAACACTAAGTGTCACACCACTTTTAAAGCTCTTTGGAGAATGGGTGGTGACGTTCTGAGGTGGAGATGGGACCTAAGCTCACTCACACTAAATCTAATGTTATTCAAACCTACTCAAACTTGCCCTTGGAGGACTTAATCCCACAGCCAGGCTAGAGCACAGAGCAGCACTGAAACCATCCTCTGCTCTCCCACCAGAGCAGAAGATGAAACCCCACTGCACGTGGCATGGTCTCCTCACTCAACAACTCTCATTCTCATGGGGAATCGCACTCAGCAGTTTGCTCTGGTACTAATTAAAAGGAGGAAGGGTGTGGAAAGGAGAAGAGCAGTAATGTTGCCTCTTTCTAGCCCTGCTTCCCTTGGCCTGCTGAGATTAATTACTACAGCCTTTGCTCTGGGAAGAGGTGTGGGGAAATGGGCAGAAGCACAAGTACAGCAGAACTGGGAAGTGCAGAGTAGGGCAGAAAACATGCGTCCCATTCATACTTTGTGGAGAACTGAATCTCTCAAATGGGGGATCCAGGTGCAAACAGACTTAGAAAAAGGCAGAACTGAACATCAGTGTTTAGAACAAACAGAAAATGGTATGCTCCATCGCTGAGGAAAATACGAACAACATTATACAGGAAGATGGAAAAATATTCATTATTTAATCCCTTGTGGGTATTCCGAAGAAAAAGTCACTTGCCCATTTTCACATAAATTGTGAGCTCATAGACCTGAAAATAATTCCTGCCCCATCAATGTCTCAGAGATATTCTGCATTAATATTTTTAGAGCATATTCAGAATGAAACAAAGTTTTAATAGAGTAAAATAAGTGACTTCTATTTCAGTTGTTGAGTATCATCTTGGATACAATAAAAACACAATAACACAAGTAACATTTTTGCTTTTATCTTCTTGCTAATGGGTGAAAAGCATCCCAGAACCATTGTTTAATTTGAAGAGATTTACAGAAGTTATACACACAAACCTTTTAACTTCCTTTCCATCAAAATAAAAAAATCCACATTCTAAGAATTTCTGGACTTGAGGTTTAAGCACACTGTGTAGTTTTTCTGCCTTTCCACCTTTAACCATCTGATGATAGTCAAAGTTCACCATTTTGATATCAGCTGAATGTTCAGATGCTTTCAAATGGCTCTGACATTGTAAAAAGAGAAGAAAAAAGTATAAATATTCCGACATCTGAACACATAGTCGTACAAGCTAAATAAGAGGCTACAAACATTTTTAAAGCTGTTTAACTGGCCATCTTACTTATTACATGCATTCTCTTAGGTAACATGAAATCATTTTTACCATTGTTGTTCAACGAATCACTCAGAACTGACTAACATTTCACCTGTTTTTTTCTTTTTCTTGTCACAATCAAAGTCAGTTTTTCTCTTATTATACTAGGGGTCATTAAGACAGTTTAAAGCCTCTTCTACTGTTACAAATGCTTCAGTTCGCAAAAAGCTGTTTCAGTGGAAACCCTTTTCATTAACAGTCACCATTTTAGACATATCTGCCAGCAACACTCCATAAACTACTACCGAAAACACCAGACAAATGGTTTAGGTTGCTGTGAAGGGTGGCTTGAGCAAAACTTTCCCTACTAGTCCCTGAAAAATCTTGAAGAGCTCACCCAGTTTTTGTTGGCAAAGCTGTGATCTGCATTGGGCATTGATACGGACCTGGGAGCACTAATGTCTCCTCCCAGGACAGCTGGATACAAAGAGATGCTGAGGAATGGCCCAAAATATTCAACCATTATCATACAAAGGAAAAAGGGAAACAGCAGATGGCTCTTGACATGTTCTCTGGCTTCAGACAGAACTTCTCAATTTGTCAGTATTTCTGGACTACAATGCGACAGTTATTTTTAACCTAACCAGTGCGAATTCAGGAAAATGGCCACCTATAGTTAACATCTTCTGAACAAGTATTTCTATTTAACCATGAAGCAGCTTTTATGTTTAAACTGATCATGTAATTTATGATTTTTTTAAAATATTGAGGAATATATCAGGAAATCCAAGGAAAATATTACTAAAAAGAAACATTACAGTATTAAATACGACAATGTATCATTTATTCACAAAAAAATTTTGTTTTATAAATCAGCCACTAATAAGGAAGAAATACGAAAATAACTGAAAATCCCTCAACACTGTCTATGTTGCTGTTGTAATTTTTCAGTAGAGTAAACCAATCTAAGCATAACGAAACACTAATTGCATATAGAGCTTTTAAAAATTCACTTCACTTTATGTATCTTAAGCAGTGCTTTTATGATAAGATAAAATTTTAACTGTAAACGGTAGTTCCTCCAGAGCATAGCAGACCTGCTGCAGCTTTTGAAGCCTATATACAAGATTCATCACAAACAGGCAAATTCCAAGGACATGTACCGTAAAAGAATTGTCATACTCACCTGAAAAGCTTTGCTGAGCATGTGCTCCCCTTCTTTTGCTCCAAGTAAATTTACAATAATTTGCTTGCCATATAGATTTTTAAGAGTTTGAAAATGCCTGTTAACAAAAGAAAAATTCCACACTCATCTTCTGGCATGCAAAAAATTAACACAAACACCTGCAGCACTGACTGAGACACTGCAGAAATGTATCAGGTACTCTAAGAACTGCTGCAAGCCTTTTATTATGCCGTGTCCAAACAAATCAATGTAACTCAATAACGGCATACAACCATTGTCTGCTATTTAATTAGGATAATAGCACCAATTTAACAACATAGGTGTAGTTAAAACCATAAGGCTGGGAAGCTGAAGTGCCATGGCAGGAATAAAACCAAAACATAAATTTTACTTATATACAGCAGCTGACAAATATAGGCTATTCAATTTAAACATGTCATAATTTTTGTTTGAAATTTAACAAAGTATTTTAAAATTTCTTCTAACTTTCTAACAAAGCTTTCAAAGGTCTGAGCAATACTGTAGAAGTTTGAAAAAGCTGCCCAGGCAGTTAGCTGCTTTCTGAATCACACATTTGTATAACATGTGAAAACCTCCCATTTGGAATAACATATCCCATCCCCCTGATGCATCATTTATCAGAGGTTTGTAGTGCATAAACAAAATTTTAAGACAGTCTTTCACCTGTCAAAAGCTGGTGCATTCGCCTCAAAACCCCTTGACATTCTGACACGATGGGATCCCACCTATGACATGAAGATTACATTAAGTTATTGGTCTTTACACATTTGATTAATCCTTTTTCAACGACCTCTTATGATCCTAAATGTGGCCTACAAATTCATTTCATTTTCCAAATTAAATTTCCAAAATGTATTCTGCATGCTACGGTGTGCATTCTTTTTACAGGCTTTTCTTAATGTCCTTTTCTTTTTCCTTAGTCATATCATCTAATACTTCTTCAGTAAAAAGGCATGTAAATGTTTCAATAGTTCTATTGCAAAATGCTTATATGTCTAGTTTAAGGAACCTAGAGTCACTGTGAGGCATGAACATTTTTTAATCTTGCCTGTAAAAATTGTATCACAATAGTAGTCACTGATACAATCCCTGTTTCAAGTAAACTAGGACGCAATTATATTATAGCAACTCTTGATCCATATTGACTTATTGAAAAGACTTATCCTCAAGAACAATTCAGAATAAACCAGTCTTTTTGGGTTCCCTTAGATTACTATTTTAAAATAGCAATTTAAAGTAAAGGATAAAAATTCGGAACTTCAAAGAGAAAAGACCTAAAAAGCAATGGACATTAAATCTTGTGCAAAACAGCATTCAGATACTCAAAAGTGGCAGGTTTGATGAATTAACAATAGCACCAACTTGCTCCCAAAGGATAACCTCATCCTGACAGGTAACAGTACAGAAGAGCCTAAATACTACTCTGTATAATTAAATCTATCTCCTGCTTACCTGCAGGCCTGGCTGTTCCCAAAATAATGGAACAGATCCTCGAATCTGTATAAAAGATGACACAGAGTCATCTAAATATATCACCTGTTAAGAATAAAAGCATAGTATTAATAGGCATTAAAGGGTGTAAGGTTTCAGGTTTCTTAACCTTAGTTAAACGTAAATAATTTACATATTACATATTCCACACTACAAGCTAAAATATTGTGTTCCCTAGACTTTTCTCTCTATGTCCTCTGAACAATTCCCAAGAGAAGTTCTGGCACTCTCATGCTTCCTTGTAGAATCATGATTCAGATTACCTAAGAAAACACAGCAAGCATTTATTATTTGGGCCTGAACAACAGTTGTGCTAAGAGTAACTTGTTTTAAAAAGCTTGATAAGACCTTCCTGTAGATTGCAATGTAAACCAATGCACAGATAACAACAATGCAGCCTACTCAGAACACCTGCATAGATTTTGTGCATCAGAATCCAGAATACAATGGTCTAATAAGTATACAGTAAAGGAAACTTTAATTGGAATGATATGCCACAATCATTGAGTGACATTAACCTGCCAGGAAACTTGGACAGAGAAACTCTAACAACAGTGTTCTGACTAAACTCCTGAAATCAGATGTGTACAAGCAGAGCCCTTCCTGGATAAAATCCTACTGAAGTCAGCTAGGCTGTGCAGAGTCAGTGAGTCAACCAAAGATACCAGCTCACATGAATACAATTGCAGGAACAACATCTTGGTAACTATGCTATTGTAAGAAGCGAGAAAAGAAAAGCCAGCAAAGAAAGATTTACTAGTTTCTTACATTTCTGTATAATAAGGGCAAGGATATGCAATCAAATGCAGTGGAATTACAGTGGCTTTAAAAATTACCTTTCAGTAGAGCCATGTCAAGTAACCATAGGAATGCTTTTATCTTTCCTGAACCACAAGGTAACATGTATTTGCCAAAAATCTCTTTTGCTTGTTTCTAAAGTCTTTTACTTTACAGTCAGCTCAGGGCAAAAGAAGTACACGCTCATCTACAGCTCAGGAGGCTGAAAAGAAGTACAGTCATCTACACCAGTTCAGCTGATGGATAACAGTGTCTTAAGCTATTGAAACTCACGCATGCCCTTACCCTAAGCTACACGAAAAACCAAGATCATCAAATTATGTAACCTACTTAGATTCCTTATTTAGCAGCAAAGGAATTATTTCAATATCTGTTGGTTACAGACTTGACTTGTGATCTGCTGATTTAGGGCAAAAGTCTAACCGCACACACGCTTATCTTGAGTTCATCAGCCAAGCAATGTGCACTGTAGCGTAACATACCTGCTCTGTTTCAACAAAATTAGCAACATGACCGTCATCATTTGTTCCCCGAACATTAAATCTGGTGCCAGCCCGCTCACAGCTTAGTCGTGAAATGAGACAAGCCTTTGCCTGCTTGTGAGCCGCATAAATTGTCCTTATCTCCACTCCTCCACACATGAGACGTAACAGCCAGTCATCACAGTTCACACCATAGTGCTTCAGATGTAAATGCAGTGACTGGTTCCTATTAGGAAAAGAAAATAATAGATTAACTGGAAGAAAATAAAATACAGCTCAAATTGTTAAGTCAGCTACTGACTTCTTACATTTTATGTCCACTACTACAAATAAGCAAAGGAAAATATGTTACAGTTTTATGGTGTAACTCTGATTTAAACATACTCAAAACAGCAAAGTTTACAAGAGAACAGCTTAAACATTTGCACAATGAGAATATGGGGTGAAGCCATGTATTTTAACGCCTTAAAAAATCTCCCTTACAGCCTCTGCTCTTCATCCGAGCAAAAAAACAACACTCCAAGTTTGTTCATGTTTCTCTACTCAGCCTTGCTTTGAGAGGCCACACATTACACACTCTGGGAAAAGCAAACCAGAATTCCAGTTTTGGGGTTATTTTTTGTGATGAGTAAAGCACCATTCAATTTCACACCACCATAAAATAAAGCTAGAATAAAAAATCTTGTCAAAATACTCTGATTATTTCTACTATACATCACCATAATGCATCACTTGCCCAGACAAGCTTCTAGGAATACATTCGTAGCAAGCTGATTTTCAAATTTCTGTAAATAATGATTTCAAGGTTGAGTGTTGGAACACTATATACTGCATATACCGTTCTCTAATACCAACTACTGCTCAAATGAAAGAAAGATCCACAATTTGGATATACTTGTGCATTACGCAGTACCAATCAACAGGGCAGTAACTAAATAAGACTAGAGTTTGGGTTTTGTGAGTTTTTTGTTTTAAGTCACTCTAGTGGGGCCTGGCTTTTGATTTTCTTTGGAAACATTCACGTGTATAAAAAGGAAGTACAGTTTTCTGCATAGTAAAGACAAGTAAACTCTAGTAAGATGGTTGGTTTTGCCACTGCCCAGAAAACTCTACATTAATTGTAAATAACATATTTGGTAAAAAGGTCAAAGCTATTCATTTTAATTTTAGCCTTTTCATTCAAAAATTCCAATTAAAAAAAATCTGCAACTTATCAAACACCTCAGTTCAATCATTAGTGAAGATTCAAATTCTGTGAATCATATATGCATTCACTTTACAGAAAATTATACAGATGCATTACAAGAGGAGATGGAAAAAGCAAACAATATTCTTTCCCTGGGCAATATGAGACTGGAACCTTTGAACAGAAAAAGCCCAAGAAAGCTTACTGAAGTGCATGAGCAGAATACCTTCTGTTATTGACTTTTAGTGTTTACATTTTTAGATCTTGGAATCTGGGACATTCAATCTACCTCCTGCAAGGACTGATTTTTACTGAGAAAAAAAGGTCAGATAACATAAAAAGTTTCATGACAGGGGTCAAAAGCAGCCAGGCTGATCTCGATCGGCTCAACAAGCATCATCATTCCTCAAACCTCAAAATACTGACTTATCAACAGAGAGCCTGGCCTTCTTCCAGATGCAGAGAGAGACTAACAGCTAGGTTCCTATAACTCCTGTAAACCTACATCAAGACAAATGTATTTCTGGAGACTACAGCTTATTTTCCACCTTAACACTGATATTTTGTCTTATATAGCAATCTGATCATATTCCTCTATCTGACCAAAATAGTGGCAAAGAGTAGAATAGCACTGGCACGTATGCCAGAGCTGGCCTGGTATATATTGGAGAGGGAGGAAGATGTAGCTTTTCACTTGTTCTAAGAGTATACTGCCAAGTTTTTAGGACCCTTCCAAGGCTCATGGACACATACATCTTTTTCAACAAAGGCTGAAAACATGGGAGGAGAATTTCTTACGTGACAGTATGCATCACTGGCATTATTTAAGCTGCTTATTGTCAGAAACAGTAGTATTCCCTTTACCAGGAATTCTCTGTGTGAAAACCTATATTTTATTCAAGAATGTTCTGTAAAAAGATAGTGAGTTCAGCAGGCAAGCAGTATGCACTGTAGCATAACATACATGCTCTGTTTCAACAAAATCAGCAACATGACAATTATCTGTGCAATAAAAGTTGTAATGCCCTTTCGTATGTTGGAAATCCACTTGGAAATTATATATAAACATCACACTATCTTAGAATCTAGAATGTTCAAAAGATTAAAGTTTTCTTTAGAGTTCCGCTACCACACTCATTTTAAAAAACTGACATGCTTGATTAAGAACTGACACCAAAGCCAAAACACAACATCACAACAACTGTTCAGGTCAAAGTACAATATCATAAGCAGTGAAAATCTGTGTCTTCTGATTAAGAAACTCCAAGTGGCCATGGAAGCATATCATTAGCACCATATTTTTGCCCTTAGAGTTAAAATAATGCTGTTCCCTCTCATCAACACTCGTGGGACAAAGGCATATATGTAAGAGCTCATAAAGACAAGGATAAAAACTTGCCATGGCTTAATTTATACAGGCAGGCATTATTCTATATAATGTCTGATAAAACACATTATGAACTCACCAGAAAAACCTATTGTCAGTGGTGTGCTCCTGCATGCTGCGGTGAGCGTTGAGACTAAGATCTAAACTGACACCAGTTGCAGACCATGCAAAATAAAAGTTTCCTGAGTTCAAAACTTTGCGCACTTCTGAAATACGATCCTCATCTGTTGGTTCAATTCGTAATGATACGAATTCAGTGGAAGTAACTCGAAACACTTCAGAGTCTTGAATCTTCCCCACAGACATGCATCCTGTTACTAGAACCAGATAATGTAACAATGTGTCTCCTGGAAAACAAAACAAGGCCCAGGTAACAATGAATCTTACTGGAATGTGATGCTGATGTAATTATATGCTTAAATGCACTCAATCTAATCTTACTTTGCCTGAAAAAAAGTACAAAAACAATCACCATCAAGAACTTATTCTCAGGTTCTACAGAAGAAAAGGAAATGCAAACAGGAAAAATTACAGTGCAAATAGGAAGGATTGTGAAAACGGAAATTATTTTTGTCCACTCCCTCATTTCTGGGAGTGCTCCAAACTTGCAAGATAGTCTACAAAGAAAAAAAGAAATAAAAAAGAGAACCCAGTTCCTGTTGCAAAGATCCTGTTCTATGTAGTTTTACAGGGGATGTACAATTTTCTTGAAAAACTAAGATTTAACATATTTTACTCACCAAGGTTTAATCTTAATACACCCAAAAGCCCATATGCATCCATTACTTTGGAGTAGGTATTTTTGATTGTGTCTTTTTCTGCAGCAGCTGTGGAGAGAAAACATAAGATTTTAAGATATAAAAGACCACACACTATGGCAGGGAGAATGAGTCCACTCTAAACTGAAAATCCAAGAGATTACAAAAGTAGTGCTGATGTGAAGCTTCTGGAAAGAAATCAAAATGTATGAGCATATGGTATTTTATAATGGAAAACGAGTATTTGATTTTATGACAAAGTATGATCACACTGTGGTTTTAGGCAACAAAAAAGGACTTGCAAAAACTCCAAATGATACTGAAGGAGAATGCTGGCATTTTTCACATCATCATCTCCTAATATAAAAAGTATCTAAAACAGGCAAATGAGTTCCATGAGAATGCTCTCCTGTAAATAGTTAAAATTAGAGTAGTGCTAAATGCTTTTTTTTCCTGGGAAAAAAAAAATCCTTTTTATCCAAGAATAAAACCATGATTTAGCAGTATTATTTTCAGATAAGTAAACAGGACTATCACAAGTGCATTTTAACTAATTTTAGATATATTCCAAGCAAATCAAAACTCTTGGAGGTCCACAATATAATGTTATTTAAAAGCCATATCTTAGATTAGGAAAACAAAAATTTCATAGACATAAAAAAGTAATATTTTAGAAGAAATTGAAGCTTAGCATAGTCCTGCCTGTGCACAAGCCTGTCCCTTCTGTTCAAATGTCCATGAGCTCTGCTATTCAAGTGGATCAGAAACTCCAATATAGATGAAACAATATTTAACCTCAGCCTGAAATCTAAGCTCATCCAATGTTTTAAGTGCATTTTTAAAAGAGCTTCTTTGACTATTCACACTGATACACGGTATTCCTGTAATCCGGTTGCTAAAGATAAGAGTTGTAGCAGTGTGATTATTTGCAAAGTCCTTACCCATAATAAGTGTTAAGACTCACAGACAGTTTAAGCACATGGTTTACAGACAGTGATTTTGTCGGCATCACCAAATCATGTTTTTCTTAACCAGATCACCATCAAGCTGGAAAGAACAACTTCAAAACTTCAAAACCTGGTTCTTCCAAACCATTTTTCCAGCAAGCATTTAATGATGTCACCGTACTCTCCTAAACTCAGCTTTTGGTAACCAAAGAATTGCTATGTTCTTCTTTCACATTTCAAATTATTAATGAAAGATGAGGTTTAGTTTCAAACTTTTTGCCAGCATTTAATGACATTTCAGAACAATAGTTTTTCTGTCTTCTATGGATTTATTCTCTTTTTCCATTGCATAGAAGCCCTGTTATGCTTGCTAAGCCTTAATAAGTAAATGCCTGAAGTAAATTAAGTAATATGAGCTTTGCAAATTCAGATCAACAAAAAAGACCATGGCTAATAACACAGCAAAGGGTCACAAAAACAAAATTTAAAAAATGGAAATAGAAAAAACTTACTGTGGCTACTCTATTATTTTTCTTAACAAAGCATCCAAGTACCAACCAAAAGCAGTTCATGCCATGTTTTTCAGTTTCATTAGATCTAATACAGTGTGAACTCTGACCAAAGCTTTTCCACAGTGAGCGTGTAAGCATTTCTACCTTGTGCTGCCTGCACTTGTCTCATCGTTTTCTTTTGAAGGCCAAAATTCACATGGAAAAATGGCAAACATCACACAGCTCAGAAGGTTCACTTCATCCATCCTGTCCTGGCCCATCCTCACCTATCCTAAGGCTTCAGGCATCGCCTCCACAGAACCCGAGTCTAGGTGCAAGGTAAATTTAATAGGCCCTGCGGCAGGCAGCCAGAATGCAGAAGAGCTTACATGCACCATGCTCCTACCACCCTCCCATAAGACACATCATAACACATCTAATATAAATTCATTTGGCAGATTGCCCTTCATTGAGAGCATCCATTTGAACCTCTAGCTGTCAGTGTTCACGAAACCTGAAAGAATTATGAGATTTGGTGATGACTGATATCAGCCAACACAGAGGGATAAAAAAATGGTTATCACACAAACTCATTTTTCTTCAGAAATGGAGCTAAAAAGAAAGCAGTCACAAAAGTAGGACCGGTAGCAGAAAAGGAAACAACCCCATAGCACCGCACTGCTGCCTTTTCCCTGCCACAACAGCACCAACCCACGCTACGCAGGGATGTTTGGCTGCAACAATGCACAGACTGGAGGACTGGAGGTTCCATATGAATATGAGGAAAAACTCCTTTACTTTGAGAGTGCCAGAGCACTGGAACAGGCTGCCCAGAGAGGTTGTGGAGTCTCCTTCTCTGGAGACATTCAAGACCCACCCAGACACATTCCTGTGCGACCTGCTCTGGGTGAACCTGCTTTAGCAGGTGGGTTGGACTAGATGATCTCCAGAGGTCCCTTCCAACCCCAGCCATTCTGTGATTCTGTAATGCTCAGGCTGCTTTTGGGATAATGCACAATAAGGGACTTCCCACAATCAGGAGTGCTACAATATTGAGAAAAGGCACTTGAATTTTCTGAAAACCCAGATGCAATCAGGAACAAGACACAGCTACACCACGCTCCTTTCCATTTTCTTCCATTTGAACTGTTGGGACACCATGGGAACCAGCATCTCTCTGGGGGCTCCCCCAGGGAGGTAGGGCAGGCAGGGGCACTGGACACCAGGCACATCCATGGGGGTGGCCTGAGGCCAGGTCAGGATGTCAGTCTGTGGGCAAGGGTCAGGCCTGGTGAGGGTAACCAGGGCCAGACAGAGCCCCAGGATGGCCAGGCAGGTCATAGGGACAGGGACAGGCCAGGGCTGGGCTGGGACATCAGCCCAACTCAGCAGGGCCCATGCGGAGGCTGGGCAAGGTTGTGGGGAGCTGGAGACCAGCCCTGCTGCATCAACCCTGGGGCACGGGCTGACCACTCAGGAGGGACTAAAACAGGGTCCTGGGCTGTGGGCAGGGTGGGTGGTGCCCTCAGTACCTTGACATGAACAAGCAGTAACACTGTGAAAACTTGCAAGTGGTTGTACAGCCAGTTTAGAACAAAAGTTCATTTGGCCTCCAAAAATTTACAGGAGTTTCCTGAACCAGCACCTCCAACAGTGCTAGCCACAAAGAGCATGCCTTTCCTTTACAGATGCTAAAAGAAAAAAAAAAGAAAAACAAACAAACAAACAAACAACACCAACCACCCATGCCAAAGTGTAACCTATTCTGACTGCCACCGCTCATGGGAATTTCCGTTTATGAAGATACCAAAATTAAATTTACAGGTTTTCATATCACTCCCTACCAAACGGTCTGAATAACGAAATAAGATCCTCACCATAAGTATCATATTTAACTCTTCCTTCTTCACCAAAGCAGTAAGTTTCGTGAAGATCTATGCTCCCTCACTTCATTCAGCATGCAAAGTCATCATATTCGGCCAGATGTGCAAGAGCTGCTGAAGTTACAAAAACACGTGGCTAAGACCCCATTCCTATAAATATCACTACCTAGTGTTTGCAAAGCCAACTTGCAGTTTCCTCTGTGAATGGCTGAAATTACCAACTGGGTGAACTGCAGTTTAGAAGTTAAACCACAGGAAGGCTAAGGTAATCCTGACAGGAGCGAGCATTTCCAAGAGCATTTCCTCTGTAACATTCTTAATGAATGGGAACACCTCTTCCCAGAACTGTAGGTTGGCCGGCAGCCAGGAGAACCCTTTTGACTTTGATTTATGAGCTCCATATTTTAAAAAAAATGCAACTAATATAAATATGCACTTAGAAAAACATATAGTCTTACAAATTAATGAACCTACTTCTCCTTGAGAAATTGACTTTTCTATTTATTCATCTTTCAATAGATGGAAGTAGCCAACACAATTAAGGCTGTCTGAAAAAAAAAAAAAAACAACCCATAAAACACTTTTACTCAGTAAGAAGAATGACAATGTACAACTTCTAAGGACACAACTTCCAACGGGAATGACAACTTTCATCCATAACACTGGACCTAACAGATTTCAAATTCTACTGTAGAGGAGCACTGAACAGTAGACAATAAAAGCATTCATATGTCTGTGTATAAAGATGGACACAAAACATTATGAGGCAGTATTTCTTCTATTACTTTGTGTCAGTTCAGATGTTAAGCAAAAAGGAAATTAAAGACAGCTTCTTGATTAACTCACTGCACTACTTAGATTCAAGTTGATTAATTTCTAAAACAGAAATAATGACTCGCTATTTAGCAGTACAAAAAAAAAAAAAAAAACAAAACACTTTTAATGTTGTTTTCAGGTCAAGTTGTAATGCATTCTCATAGAAAGCCAGCAAGCCTCATTTGTGATGTCAAGAGAAAAATAATAAATTAATTTTAAGTCAATCTTTATTAAAAATTAACAGGTCATAATATTTTTAAATGTTAAGTTCTCATCTGTTCCAAGTTAAATCACAAGCGTGCATGTGTAACAATCACACCTTATCAATCACTGCCTTGTTTAAGAAAGATTACTGATTTAATTATTTTAACGGGATTGTGTCAGCCCTCTTACTGTTACATGAACAGAACCCCATTAAAAATTCTGCCTTCAGGACAACTTGCTTCAACATGTATTCTGTTTAATTCCAGATCAGAAATTAGTTTTGTAATTTTAACATAAAAAAAACTAAGGCTGCATCAGAAGTTATCATTTAGGCTTTCTACAGTTATGTTCTCTTCTTGGTGGGTTCACAAGGTGCCATGATGACACACTGCAAGTTAGTGGCTACAGCTCCCAGTTAGAACATGCGACCCCAAGCTGGGAACAAAGACACGCTCCTGAAATTATGTGCAGTTCCTTCAGAAACAAGACTTATCAATTAAGTTGGACAAGAAAAAGCTCATGCTACTATTGCTGTTAGAAGTTTAAAATCTGAAAAATTTATGAACTATGCTTACACATTTTGTTTTTGAGTTTTTACAATTGAGCTTTTCAAGCTTTTTGTCAAATAAGCACAGTTAAACTTTCAGTATTTAAATTAAAGCTAACAATTTAATACTACCACATAAGCGACATTAAAGTGACATCAGAGGAGTCACCACTTTCATTTACAAATCAACCAACTGAAGCACCATTTTATTACTTTTTATTCTTTGCTGACATGAACGGATGCACATAAAACTGGACAACAGCTGATATTTAAATCCGCCATAATTCATACAATATCTGCTTTGAATTTACAAGACTAATTTTTTTCCACTCTATTTGCTATAATTCGATTTACGAGGTACCATTATTTACTCCACAAAGACATCTACACGTTACCATGATCAACATGTATCTTAAGATTATGGGAAGGAACCCCTACATAACAAGTAATCTCTATCCAGCAACAAAAAAAAACCTAGATATCTCTAGATGTTAGCAATTATATTTAAATACTACACACCAGAAAAAAAAACCTCACTGTTTGGAACAACAAAAAATAACTATAACAGATGATCAAATAAAAGGCATGGTTGCTTAAACATTATTTTTCAATATTATGCAAATTTATTTCACAAAATGTATCATTTCACCTAACACCACTGAAGGGGGGGTGGGAAACAAACTGAGAAATAAAAGTATGAAAACAAAGTTGACCTATGCAACATCCTACAAGCACTTCCTTTCAATCAGATTTGGGCTTTCTGACCCAGTTACATGTTCTACACTGAAAATAAAAAATATATAGCACCAATAATCTAAATATTTTCATCTAATACTGAATGTTTTGATTAAAATATAGTTATTTTACATAAAAGCCAACTGTTGCAACTTTCACCTGTACAAATCAATTCACAAAATGACAAAATTTTCCATTTAAATATGTGCTAGGATGCAAATACGTACCAAATCATCTGAAACATAGAAATGCTAATTAGTTTTCCTAAATGATGCCTCAGTAACTCCAGAAGTATGGAAACTAAACTTCTTAACAGGTATTTAATTAGCAAGAGCTATCACTCACTGGATGTCCAGTAGGGCAAACCCAAGACTTTGCTATCACACGTGCTACCATAGAAATTAAAATGTACTGAAGTGAAACAAAGAACATTTATAAAGGGATTTGTTGCCAGCGAAATCCCTTGTTAAAATTATGCAAAGGGCTGTGGTACACATGCAGAACGGTCTTGACTATTGCTGTAAAGCTAGTCTACCTTAGGAAGCAGAAAGCCTTCAGATTCTAAGTAACAACTTTTTGCAATTTCCAGAACTGTGGACCAAATCTTTGCAGATCCATTATGCCATTCAAAGAGGTCATAGTCCTCCCAGGCAAGAGTTACTGCCTCTGCCAACCTCCTGGGAAGATTCACAGAATCATTCTCACCATACTTTTTGTACTTTTCAAAGAGTGCTAGGCTAGCACTGTGATCTTTGTTAAACCATGTGATTTTGTTGGAAATGCCTGGAAAGCAATGAGCAGAACATCTTCCTAGTAGATCTGAAAGGACAGTGAATTCTGGTAGAATCCTAGGAAAGGCAGGAGGACAGGTTAAAGCCTCTTCCACCAGCACAGCTGCTCTTGGTATTGACTGGAGTTGTTGTTTCCCTGCAGCTTCTTAAGTGTTTTAAGATACTGTTTAATGGGAAGGCGTAGTCCAGAAGATGACACTTAGTCAAAACAGTAATAAAGACAGGAAGGTGAAATTGCTGTTTGCCTGTGCATCACAGTCCCTTCAAATTGGCTTCAGATGAATATAACATTACATCAAAATACATTCCAAAATTGTTTCTACCACAACCTGTATTTGATCTTTCCTCTCTAACATAAAGACACCTTTTTCAGATGACAAATTACTGTTTGAAGAAATTTAATTCTTTTATTATTGTACATTTATACATGTACATAAGGCAGGAAAACACTTATATTACACTTATTTTGTAGCATCCCGTCACAAAAAAAAAAAAAAAAAGGAATAAAGGAATATAGTAATTTATTTTGAAATATTCTCCTTCCCTAATTAATGTTTTAACTCTGCATAAACATTATCTGGGGGTGTGAAAAAAATCACACATTGGTAGTTTATTACTGGTGGCAGCAAACACAGAATTAAAACAAACAAACAACAAAAAACCCCACACCACCAAAAAAACCAAACCAACAACTCTGGTTGTAAGCATACAGAAGAATGTTACCCTCCTTAATAATTATGTACATACAGCAGGTGCTCATCAGTTGTATTTGTCAGCATGTTTCTTGTCTGGGTGTCTAAGTTTCCACGGGCACCATATCAGCTTAAAATGGCTTGCAAAATTATTATATCCCATCTGCTACTGTGGACAGATAATAGCATATCTGCCTTTTTCTTTCCCCCTCCCATCAAGAACACAGTGTGGAAGAGTTTTCTTTTTAAGAAGAGGTGGAATGTGAATAGCTGATAGAGGAGTGTTGCTAAGCATGCCAATGAAAACCAGGATGCCTGCTGCACACAGGTTTTTACATCTCCTGCTTTATGTAGCTCCACAGAAAGCTCAGCTTAGGGTGGGCATAAGTGCCTCTTCCTGTTCGCACCTGCTCTCTTCTCAGCTTTACCATAACATTGAAGTCAAAGGATGTGCATGAAGCTTCAGCTCTCTCCACTCAGGGCTCATTATTTTCCCAGACAACAGAACATTCTCCTTTACTCATCAGAGGCGACAGGAGTAAAGACAGCGTCCCACTCATTTTGTTATGACTCACCAGAGAGGAACAGCGAGAGAGAACATCCTCCTGCTCAGTCAATGAAATCTTTACAGGTAAGATATCTCACTAGACAGTCTTATTTAAAGGAATAAATATCCTGCCTATTTTATATGTCAAATGAGAAAAAAATGACATCCTCCTACTAAATTCTAATCAAATCAGCAGTGAAGCTGCTGACATTTAAAACTAAGTGCTCTTACAAGGCCTGGAGAAGCAAGTTGGCAGGATCCCCTCAGACTTCAGCATCTTGGGTTAACTCAATACTAGGAGTGAGTCAATAAAAGAGATATTGAATATACAAAGACAAGCAAAATATTTCTTAGATGTTTCAGTCACCGTAATGTTAGCTAATCTGCATTACAAGCATCACATAGAACACTGCCAGCAGAAGCAACGCTTGGGCTGTTTCCAGGTTAAGAGTGAATGATTATGCAATAGCCACCACTGCAAACACTCCTTCCATGCTCTTCCTTTCTTCAATCCTATTTTATTGACTTGAATAACAGATTCAGCACATGTACAACATGCACTGAAAAAAAATCGCACACCATAGAAGTTGTATAGCATTTCATACATAGGCCTAACTAAACCCTCTGAATCA
This sequence comes from Patagioenas fasciata, assembly GCF_037038585.1. Taxonomy (NCBI): domain Eukaryota; kingdom Metazoa; phylum Chordata; class Aves; order Columbiformes; family Columbidae; genus Patagioenas; species Patagioenas fasciata. The sequence continues at coordinate 91,782,726 of NC_092520.1, forward strand.
TCTTGCAATGCTTCATCGAATGTAAAGGGGATGAAGGTTAATGCTGTTATCCTTCCCTTAGCAAAATGACAGATGTACTTCCTTTAAGATGACATTTAAAGGATCAGCAAGCTTTCATGCCTTTCTCTTAGCCCATTTCAAATCCAAATTTCTATATATGGATACCCCAGAAGATGCAGTTCACTAAGGCTCTCAGAACTGAACCACATGAATCACTTTTAATGGTATTTCACTAGGTTGTGCCTATACGATACATCCTGCATACAGGTAAGAACCATGATTGGGTATAATGCTGGATACATTATTTTATCTTCAAGATTTATTAAAATATTCTGAAAAATATCAACAGTTTGAGATCAGTATTTTCAATTTTTGTGAAGTCTAAAAAACATTAACACCATCAGGAAAATATGTGACTCTTCAACAGTTCGAAGTGATGCTATTCTGGATTTAAACTGACATATACTTGATCTGGCCATTTTTCTATCTATTCAGACAGATTTTACAAACATCTGGAGATTCTTCCTAAGGGCCAGTATTTCATTAACTGTCCCTTTTAGATTTGTAGCAATATCTGGAAGTTCGTAAGGCTACAGACTAGAATATTCTGACTGGTTTCTGTGGCATGACCAGAGAGCTGAAGAAGGAGTATTTTGCAAATCTTCCCCAAGCACTAACAATTGTACTCCTTTAAATCTGTATTAAAAAGAATAGATGCTAGAAGCAAACAGCGAGGAGAAAGAGAAGGAAAAAAAATCTTGAGCTAAGGAACTGTAGTGCTTTTTTTTGCTGTCAGTTTAAGGGTATGATCGTAATTTTTCAACCATTAACAAAAGAATCATGTTTCAGTACCTAAAGAGTTTAGGTGCAAAAAGGGAAATTAAGCAAAATGCCACAGCTAAATATGTATTGGGAAAATATATTCATTTACCAGATACAAAAAGAGCAAGCAGTTTACTGGTTAAGGTTACTGAAAACAATATTTAGAGTAACTACTTCTAGGTAAGCATGAATGTTTACTACGTTGTAACCTACCAATCAGAATACCAAGGACAAACCTTTACAGGTTAATAACATGCTATTACTAAGTACAGAGCCCAAGAGGAGAGAGCCTTTCAAACTTCCTTCGAGTTCTACTCCCTCTGTTTGGTAACAACGTGAGGCATATAAGAGAGCAGGAACTTTGATATAGCTTTTAGAGAAGAAAGTTTATCCAGGTTCCCACAGCGTATCGTAGCATGAAAAGTATCTAATCTACTGTCCTTTTTGAACATAACTTCCAGGAATAAATTCTTTTTAATAGATTGCTCCTTAAGTAGCTTAAGCATGTTTAGTAATTACTAAATACATGATAAAATAAAGTTTTCCACAAGTTTTCAAAGCATTTTTTCCTGTTTTACAGATTCCACTAAACCTGTTCACCAGCTTTATGGCTCCACACTTATTCCCAACCGAATCCACACTACACAGCGCCTTTCAAATACTGCTGACAAAGTCAACAAGATTACTTTGCTATGTAGCAAGAAGAAATTGTATCAGAAAAAAAACAAACAAAACCAGTTCTCAAAACCAGGAGAAAAGCACTTCTTTTCAGGTGGATGGTCGTACAATTACAGCTATAATGTCAGCCACACTGCATGTCCCATTGCCAGGCCTCTAACAGTTAATGCCAGCTTGTTCAAGTCACACATTGAAGGTGCAGATGAAGCTGTATGCTAGAGAGCACTTGTTCTTACAGCCTGTCCTCTACAGATGACTCTATAGCTTGACTTCTAAATACCTTACACAGGACACATGGACAGGCAGGTGCCTCAGAAAGGGACCACATCACTGCCAAGGAGCACTCTCACATACAGGGCAGCCAATTACAAATACCAGAGAAAGGAAATACATCTCAAGTTCCACTCTTCTTTGGAACTCACACTTCTACCTCTGAGTCCTGTTAAAGAATGCACTCCCCATTCAGCCTACTCCAGTCTCAAAGCCAGAGCATCCTTCTGAGGGACAGGTCTCTGAGCGCTCTCAGGCTTCAGGCAGGGAATCAAATCTCTCTGATCAGGTGCTTAGAATAGCTAGGCTAGAAAACTACAAACAGGCACCAGAATGAATTAATCAAAATGTTATTGATTAAAAAAAAGAATACTTCCTTGGTATGAAAGCTTTCTGTAAAAGAGTCAAAAACAAGCTTAGAAACCCTCTGCAACCAGGTGCTCAGACTTTCTGAAGAATAAAAACCAAACTACATTTTAAAACCCTATCTATAGGATTCATGGATCTCTTCTGCACTTCTCATTTTAGTGTCCTCCTTCAACTACGACTTTAAAAAAGGGGTGTGGGGAGAAAAAGAATTTAAAAGAAACATTTAATGCATTTATCACTGAAAAAAATGTAAAAATAACTTTGCAATGCAAGACGCCTTGCTCAAAATATTACTCATTTTATTACAAGAAAAACCAATACAGAGTCCAAGACAGGTTAAAAATACAGGAACAAAATAAAGCTAAAAACCAAAAAGCCACCAAAAATCATGATACAAAATTAGATGAAAAACAAATTAGGATGATATACCATTCAAGAATATAGAAATTTTTATTATGAAATACAACATAGACAATTAGCTTTTCAATGAGTTATCATGTATTCAAAAGGAGGTTGTTCAGAACTAGAGAAATAAGCAGATGTTGTTGGAAGCTATTAGAAGAAAATTTAGTATACATGAAAATATACATGCATGATATAATTAAATGTGTAAAATTCTCTCGCAACAGACGAACATATGAAAATGTCTTTTTTTCCTCATTTAAATCAGAAGCCTCTCCATTAGCAAATAAGAAAACAGAATAGTTGCTTCTTTATATTCCATAAATAAACAGCCTATACAATGCCAAGTCTGCTAACTTTTTACATTGTAGTTATCAAAACATATCGACTTACAGAGGACAGCCACAGCTCCGGATTCAAACATGAGACATTCTTCTCTGTTTCTGGTTTCCACTATCACACTGAATGGAAGTGGATCCAGCTTGTGATAGACACGGTATCCTTTACTGAAAGCCATTTTGCCTTTATCTGTGGCAGTCCTGTTCAACACAAGACAATGTTAGTGAAACCTTCTTGTGCTTCCAGATACCTTCTACAAAGCAGGTCTGATTTGCATCCTTTCCCAAGGATTTTACATGTTAAACAATACGAAAAAAAAAGACCTGCTAGCTCTTCCTAACTCATGAGACTTACTTTATCTCACGTTCCAAAACAAATATAGGGATTATCTAATGAAGACATAACGTTTCAAAAACACAGTTACCCAGAGAAACATCTTTCGAAATAAAGGATTTATTGAAACGTTTCTCAGAGAGAAGAATTTATTTCGCAATACTTAATAAATAGGATGAAAAAAACAATGAAAACAACATTTTCTAGTGGCACCTATCTTAATCATAAACGAATACCAAACGCGGAGCAACAGAAGCCTGGGCAGGCTTCAATTTTCAGATCTACTTTACTGATTCTGACCTTGTACAAAAGGACAGCATATTTTAAACGCCAAAGCTGTTAAGACGTTTTAAAAGATCATACTGAAACATTAACCTGTTTTTTTTTTTAAAAGAAAGTAGCTTTTTGTTTGGATGTAAGCCCTCCCCTGCAGTAGCTGACAACTGAAACATTGCAGTATTGTACTAGTGAAACTGCCTGTAAGCCACAGAGATAAGATCTTCTTTTAAAACAATAAATAACCCCAAACAATAAGAAACTATAAACAAACAAGAGGGCAGCCAAATTTTAAGGGCTTAAGCTCAGGACGCAAGATTCTTGAAATCCAGGAGCAGGGTTTTCTGCCCTGTCCCCTCCCTTCGGCTCCGTGTCGGCACCTCTAGGGCGGACACGGACCTTAAGCCGCCGGTACGAAACACGCCGGTCCCTACCCTCCAGCTCAACCCCGGCGGGCGCAGCAGCAGCACCGCCCGGGGAGCAGCGGCGCCTGGCCGGCCCTTCGTCCGCAGCCCGTCTCCCCTCCCGGGCAGGAGGGAAAGGGGCTGCCAAACAGCCTCCCAACCGCCCGGCCGAGGGTCCGCCCCGGAGCCCGCACCGGGCCAGCAGACCCCCACTACCACCTGCCGCCCGGGGCAGGCTCGCACCGCCGCCCGCCACAGCCCGCGGCGGCCGGTGCCCACGGCGCTGACAGAGCCTCCATCTTGTCTGGCGCCAGCGGCGCCCCCGCGGCCCGAGTCCCGCAACGGCGACAGCCGGGCCGGCTCCGCCGCGCACTGACAGGCGCCGGGCGCGCCGCGGTGGTGGTGCCGCCGCCCTCCGCCTCCCCTTCCCCTTTCCCTCCCGACCGCAGTGGTACCAGCGCCTCCCTCACCGGCCGCGCCACCTGCCACCAACAGCCGCCCGCTCCGCTCCGTGCCGCGGGAGCCGGCGGAACCTCACTTCCGCTCCGGCGCCGCCGTCCCTTCCGCATTGCGCCTCCCGCCGCCGGAAGTCGGTAGAGGGCGTGAGTGAACGGCAGCACCGACCGCGGCGGACGGAGGCGGGGGCTGGGGGTGCGGAGCTGGCGCGAGGGTGGCCGTTAGGGTGGCTACCGGCCGCCCCGCGGAGAGAAGGAGGGCGGTTGGTCGGCGGGAGAAGGGGCGGCGGTGCGGACGGGGAGGTGTTGGCCCGCGGGAGCAGCGGCACCGGGCCAGGTTGAGGCTTTGCCAGAGCTGCGTTCCTGTGAACGTTTAACGAAAGAATGTTATTTATACAACTGATCTGGCACCTGACCCCAGCAGGGGGGGAAGGACTGAGAGACATCACACTATGAATCCTTACTTTAAAACGAAGCCTCTTCGAACTAATCCCAGAATGCAAACTGATTCCTGTATTTAAAAAGCTAGGCTAGGGGGCAGGGTAGCCAGAGAGCCGGGAATCCATACTTTAAATCGATAAGGGGAAGGGCATTGTTAGAATTAGATGAATGAGATATGCAAACTGAGGCAGGTGTCAGGTCGTCTGTAAACCCTGTGGTACCAACCAGTGGGGAACAGGGGGGGAATTTGTGGCCGGTATTTGGGGGGGATATAACCAGGGGCTTTTTGCGCTATTGCGTGTGCCTGCCACTAGGTAGAACACTCGATCTTGCAAAATAGTTAGTAAAATACGCTTTGCTGAGAGATCCTGCCTGGGCCTATTATATTGGCAAGGTAATAGTTTCCTAGAGTTGCCGGCACCCTGCGGGGGAGAGGAAGGGTGGTTTGTTGGTGGGAGAAGGGACGGGGGTGCAGGCGGGGAGGTGTTGGCCCACGGGAGCAGTGGCACCAGGCCAGGTGAAGGCTTTGACAGAGCTAGGTTCCTGTGAGTGGCGTCCCTCAGATAGGCCCTGTACGGGGCTGTGAGCGTTGGGCAATGCCTGCTGTTGGGGTGGAGTTCAGCCTGAGAAAACCTGGCCCCTGAGGGAAAAGAAGAGAGCCCTTAGAAGAAGGATCTGTTCTCTCTGACACGCTCATCATTTCTCTCCGGCAACCAATGACAGAACCCAGGGGAATGGCAAGAAGATGTGCCAGGAGAGGTTTAGGTTGGACATGAGGAAAAGGTTCTTCCCCCAGAGAGTGGTGGAGCACTGGAACAGGCTCCCCAGGGAGGTGTCACGGCCCCAAGCCTTACAGTGTTCAGGAAGAGACTGGACAATGCCCTCAGACACACGGTGTGAACTGTGGGGTTGTCATATGCAGGGACAGAAGTTGGACTCAATGATCATTGTGGGTGCCTTCCAACTCAGGACATGCTATGATTCTAATTTTGCTTTTGGTGTTGTCTTATGGCAGTGCCAGATTGCAGGCTTCAAAGTTGAAAGATGTGCTGTGGATGCACTGTGACGCTATGTTAAAACGCTGTCAGCCTCAGTCCCAGTTGTGTATTTATTGCAGGTGCAGCACGGAGAAAAATCCCAGGGCTAAGCTTACAAATAGCAGTGCATGCTGAAAAACCTCGCTGTGCGGTCTGTGAGGGGCATAGGAGCTGTCAGCACAGATGCTCACCTGAGTGCCACGGGTCGGATGGGAGTGCTGAATCACAGCTAAAGCCTGCCTCTTCCTGATAGGCTTCAGAAGTTTTAGGGACAGACTATAAGCATTTGTTTGGAAATTTCCATTCAGCTCGTCCATGGAGGAGGAGTATTGCTTCACAGGAGCTTTACTGTATTGTGTTGGTAAGACATTGCAAACTGCGGAGGAGAGCACAGAAGGCAGGTTTGAGAGCTACGTGCTAAAATGAAGAGAGAAGTGGGATTTGCCGCACTTCAGATACTGCTGGGGCCAGGATGGCAGTTTGAGTGGAGAGCTGAAGTAAAAAAAAAAAAAAAAACCAAAATGTGAAAAACTCTGTAAAAATTCCCTTCACTGAGACTATAATTTGAACTAAAGAATGTGCATAAGGGCAAACAAGAGAAGTATAGCTACCTCCTGAGAAAAGAGCTGGGCCATGTTTGATTGTAGATTGTAGCATTTCTTCCCACTACCTTCTCGTCAAAGGTCAATTCCCATTGTGAAGGGTAAAAAATAAAAATGGAAAGACCTTTTTGTTTCTTATAACCTTTATATTGAAACACAAAATATTATGTTTGGTATGTATTACCTGAAGAACTCTGGTCTATTCTAAAGAAATAGTAAATTGCATACATAATATTTTGATATTTAAATATGGACTTGTTCCACATACCTACCATTGGCTATGTACGAGTTGAGTGGAGTACACTGGTGGGAGAGAACACAGAGCAAATACTTGTGATATAAAATACAGCATAAGTAGTCTTTGTGTATTTTTAGCTGGCCAACTTCCTTCAAGCTTTGTAATGACCGCTGTGAAAATGTTCTATAGATAAATAAAAGTACAATATTTTAAAAGTCTATTTAAAGGTAAGTTTCATGGATTCTTAAATTAAAATGCATACTTGCTAATAGCTTACAACAGCTTATACTGTTTCCCACTTGCTTGTGGTAGATGTTCATATGTAATTGAACTTTCTCTAGCATATTATCAAAAAGAAACACATGAAACTTTTTTGCTGTTGAGAATGTGAAGATAAAAGAATGACAATGGCTGCTGTGGAAGCCAAGTAAGAGTGTCCTGGTTTTAACCATGCATAAAGATCACTAACAGGGACAGCAATTTAAAGATTGTTTTATAAGATACATCCAAGGCTAAAATACTATATACTTGCAGCATAAAACAATTGATGTATCAAGTTCATTAACCTTTTCTTTTCAGCAGATAAAATAGATTCAGATGGCATGTGTGCTTGTTTTCTTACGAAAATATATATTTTGCTTCAGGGTAATATAATTTTTTTCTGATAGCTAATCATTATTATGCAGTTGGAAATGGACTACTCCATTATTTGCTTAGTGACTTTTCAAAACATCAGAGAAGTGCATCAGTTGAATATATAATCACAGAATAATCAAATCACAGAATAGTTTGGGTCAGAAGGGACCTTAAAGATCATCTAGTTCCAACCCCCCTGCCATGGGCAGGAGCACCTTCCACTAGACCTGGTTGTTCCAAGTCCCATCCAGCCTGGCCTTGAACACTTCCAGAGATGGGGCATCCCCAGCTTGTCTGGGCAGCCTGTTCCAATGTCTCCTCACCCTCATAGTAAAAAATTTCTTCCTTATATCTAACCTAAATCCACCTTGTTTAAGTTTAAAACTGTTACCCTTTGTCCTGTCACTACATGCGTTTGTCAAAAGTCCATCCCCCTCTTTCCAGTAGGCCCCCTTTAGGTACTGGAAGGCCACTCTAAGGTCTCCCTGGAGCCTTCTCTTCTCTGGGCGGAAGAATCCCAACTCTCAGCCTTTCCTCATAGGAGAGGTGCTCCAGCCCTCCAAAACGGGAGGTCCCTATTTTTGTGTCCCTCTTCTGTTCTGACTCCAACAGGGCCATGTCCTTCTTACGGTGGAGGCCTCAGAGCTGAATACAGGTGGAGTCCCACTAGAGTGGAGCAGAGGGGTAGAATTGTCTCCCTCAACCTGCTGGCCATGTTTCTTTTGATGCAGCCCTGGATACAACTGGCTTTCTGGGCTGCAAACACACGTTGCTGGCTCATGTCCAAATTTTCATCCACCAGTATCAGTTTACATCAGCTGAGAATGTAAAAAGTGTATTGCTATCCAATAGTGGGACCTTTGATAAAGCTATTATTAACTTCAGAAAACACTACTGTTGATACATTAATGGACAATGAGAATGAATATTTTATTCCAGCTATTTGCCAGTGTAGTATAATGCATAGTATGGCAAAGCATATTACAAACAAAGTTTAATTTGTTCTTCAGTTTTGTGTAATAAAAGGTTTTGGTAATTTTTATCCATCTGACAACTGAATTTCAGAATCACGAGCCTGAAATATATGGAAATGTTGAGCCATACCTCAGAGCTTGTGGAGTGGGGAGGAGCTAGAAGACTCATGAATGAAGAAGTGAAGTTGAGCCTGGGATACAGGGGCTGGGGGGGGAAGGTGGTGTGTTATCGTGGTTTATCACTATCCAAATTTATTTTAATTGGCAATAAATTAAATTATTTTTCCCCAAGTTGGGTCTGTTTTGCCCATGACAGCAATTGTTAAGTGATACTCTAGTCTTTCTCTTGACCCACAAGTTTTATTTCTTCCTGTTTTCTCACCCTGTCCTGTTGAGGATGGGAATGAGAGAGCAGCTGCGTGGACATCTGACTGCAGCCCAAAGTTAACCCACCACAACTTCACTGAGCTTCAGCACAGAGCCCATTTAAAGCTGCTTTGCTGCCTGAAAGCAGAGTTGGCATCTTGGCAACCTAGGCAACCTTGAGTGTCAAAAAGATGGGGAAGCTTAGGGCAGTGCTGTGTCTGTCTTACCTGTGACAGACAGTATTGGGATGCCTGAAAAGCAAAGAGGAAGGTTTCTGGGCCTGCAGATCCTGGCAGCAGCAGCTCAGGGCTGCCAGACATTGGCACATGCACTGCTGGCAGTGAGGCCACCCAATATTTTACCCATTCCACTAAGTCTTCAACATTTTCTCAGGGCCATCTGTGGTGCAGTACCTCACTAAATTGGCACACCAATAGCACATAGACAAAGGTTTTGAAATGATATGTAGTTTGCATATCCTTCCTAACACTCACTTTAGGTTTTACTCCTGAAATCTCTTGTTGCTCATTAGAACTTTAAAACTGGTTTGCTCTATCCTGCAGATGCAGGTTCTCTGAACTGCTAGCTCTTTGAGGTAGTAACCATGAGTGTGCATTATAATTTTAGTATCTTTAGTTCAATAAATGTCTTATCCAGACTTGAGCTTTTGGGTAAAATGGCAAAAGGTAATTTAAGTAAAATACAATGGTTTTGAGCCACATGTCCCCAGGGTGTATGAGGCCCATAGCCACGCAACCTACATCCCACTTCATGTTTTCTGTTAGCTAGGTCTGACAAAAGTCTTAAGACAGAGAAGTAGCAAATACTCAAGAATATGTATGGAATCCAGGCTATGAAAATTTGGGCTTAAACATTTAAGAAAAAATCTACATCAAATCTCGGAGATACATCTGTGCTTTACTCCAGGTCTCTGCTCTATGAAAATATTTAACTGTGCACATAAAGCACAAAAGTAATGTGAGTGGAGTCAGTATGACAGTTCACTCATTTGAACAAAACCGTATGCTTCAGTCACTGTTTGGAGCAGAACCTGAAATTGCAGGCCATTGTATTAAGTTTGTCTCTATGCTATTATCCTATCCCTATTCATTTATTTCTGCATATTTAGGGCAAGAGTTTTAGTTATACACAGAAATAAAGTACTCTTGGACTAAAAATCCTACGTTATTTCACAGAATCACAGAATGCTAGGGATTGGAAGTGACCTCGACAGATCATCTAGTCCAATCCCCCTGCCAGAGCAGGAACACCTAGATGAGGCTACACAGGAAGGTGTCCAGGCACGTTTTGAATGTCTCCAGAGTAGGAGACTCCACAACCCCCCTCGGCAGCCTGTTCCAGTGCTCTGTCACCCTCACTGAGAAGTTCTTCTCAAATTTAAATGGAATCTCCTGGCTCCATCCTCGTGACACTCACCCTTTATATATTTATAAACATTAATGAGGTCACCCCTCAGTCTCCTCTTCTCCAAACTAAAGAGACCCAGCTCCCTCAGCCTTTCCTCATAAGGGAGATGCTCCACTCCCTTAATCATCTTTGTTGCTCTGGGCTGGACTCTCTCCAGCAGTTCCCTGTCCTTCTGGAACTGAGGGGCCCAGAACTGGGCACAATATTCCAGGTGTGGTCTCACCAGGGTAGAGTAGAGGGGAAGGAGAACCTCTCTCGACTACTAACCACCCCCCTTCTAATACACCCGAGGATGCCATTGGCCTTCCTGGCCACAAGGACACAGTGCTGGCTCATGGTCATCCTGCTGTGCACCAGGACCACCAGGTCCCTTTCCCCTACACTGCTCTCTAATAGGTCATTCCCCAACTTATACTGGAACCTGGGGTTGTTCCTACCCAGATGCAAGACACTTTCCCTTGTTATATTTCATTAAATTTTACCCTGCCCAACTCTCCAGCCTGTCCAGGTCCCGCTGGATGGCAGCACAGCCTTCTGGTGTGTCAGCCACTCCTCCCAGCTTGGTGTCATCAGCAAACTTGCTGATAGTACACTCTATTCCCTCGTCCAAATCGTTGATGAATATATTGAATAATATAGGCGTCAGTACTGACCCTTGAGGCACTCCACTAGATATAGGCCTCCAACTACACTCTGCCACATTGACCACGACTCTCTGGCTTCTTCCCTTCAACCAGTTCACAGTCCACCTCACAACCCAATCATCCAGACCGCATTCCCTCAGTTTAGCTTCAAGGGTGCTGTGGGACACTGTGTCAAATGCCTTACTCAAGTCAAGGTAGACCACATCCACCGCTCTGCCATCATTCATCCATCTTGTTATGTCCTCATAAAAGTCAATGAGGTTGGTCAAGCACGACTCCCCCTTGGTGAAGCCATGTTGACTGCCCCTAATGATCCTCTTATCCCTGATATGCCTTGAGATGGCACCAAGGATAAGTCGTTCCATCAGTTTCCCAGGGATGGAGGTGAGGCTGACCAGTCTATAGTTACCTGGGTGCTCCTTCTTACCCTTTTTGAAGACTGGAGTGACATTTGCTTTCCTCCAGTCCTCAGGCACCTCTCCCATTTCCCAAGACTTGGCAAAGATGATAGAGAGTGGTCCAGCAATGACCTCAGCCAGCTCCCTCAGCACCCACGGGTGCATCCCATCCGGACCCATGGATTTAATGGATGTCCAGATTGCCTAACTGCTCCCTAACCCAGTCCTCATCAACCAAGGCAAACTCCTCCATTGTCCTGACTTCCTCTGGGGCCTCAGCAGTACAGGGCTCCTCAGGACAGCCTCCGGCAGACTAGACAGAGACAAAGAAGGTGTTCAGTAACTCTGCCTTCTCTGTATCTTCTGTCACCAGGGCACCCACCTTGTTCATCACTGGGCCTACATTGCCTCTGGTGTTAGTTTTATCTGCCACATATCAGTAAAAGCTCTTCCTGTTGTCCTTGACCCCTCTCACCAGCTGTAATTCTAAGGAGGCCTTAGCTTTCCTAGTTGCCTCCCTACATCCTCTGACAACAGCCTTATATTCTTCCCAAGTGGCCAGCCCCTCCTTCCATGATCTGTAAACTCTCCTCTTCTGCTTGAGCATACCCAGCAATTCCCTGTTTAACCACGCAGGTCTCCTGGCTCCCTTCCTTGACTTCCTACATGTCGGGATGCTCTGATCTTATGCCCAGTAGAAACAGTCCTTGAACACTAACCAACTATCTTGGGCCCTTTTACCTTCAAGCAGCCTTGCCCATGGGATTTCCCCTAGCAATTGCCTGAAAAGGCCAAAGTTTGCCTTGCTGAAGTCCAGGGTTGCAATTCTGCTTGCTATCCTGTTCCTGCCACATGAGATCCTGAACTCCACCATTTCATGGTCGCTGCAACCAAAGTAGCCCTTATTTCATGGTGCAGATTGACTAATTCAACTAACAATTGTAAAACTACTGAAGTTTTATGTTTATGCCCCACATGCAGGGCAAAACGGCTCAGCTCTGGTCCATCCTGTTGGTTGTGTGCAAGTTTCTCAAAAAAAAAAAAAAGCACCAAAAAAACAGCCGTCCTCCTCCTTGAAAGAACCATTTTTGAAGCCTCCTCAGAGCTCTCTTTTCTGGACACACTGCTATTGACTCTGGCAGGAATGGTTTGTTTGTGACTTCACAAGTAAAGCTAATGGGCAGATCACAGGTATTGTTATTTCCTTTTAGAGCATTGATCACAGAACAGTTAATTTTCACTGGGCAACTAATAAGCCTGAGATGACATAGATACTGCTTTAAAGCACCACCATGGGTAAGAGGACAGTTCGGCTTCTTAAGACAAATATCACAAAGTCATTCTACCAAAGCTGTACACCACATCAAAACTGCAGGTGTATATCCCCTCCCCCAGTATATATATTTAGGATTCTTTCTAAAAAAAATGGGTTTTTTTGTAGAGTAACTTATGGAGAACTGAAAGCAGAACCACCAGTTAGCAAACTTTTGCAGAAAATTAGATGTATCTGAAAGGAGGAGAAAGAGGAATCTTGGGCCTTCCTGTATCTGCACGATTTTTCTTCAGACTCCTCCATTTCACATGTCAGATTTCATTTTGTTTTCCTTTATAGCAAAGGACAAGGTTTTCTCTTTGCTATTCATGTTCCTTAGGGTAAAGGTAATTCTGTAATAACTGTAATACATAACTGTATAATAAAATAATTATAATAATTACACCGTAATAATTCTGTAATATATTATCCTGTTCATAAAAATGTCAGACTGACAATTTTCTGTGCAATTTTTTTCTTACGTGTTCTACATCTTTCCTTTTCCTAAACAACAGTAACTACTAAGAAGGTTATTAGACTTTCTCATGAGTCCCTGTGGAGTTCTGGGCAGAAATAAGATTGCCATGTCATTTAGTGACTTAGTACCTTCTCACGTGGGATTTCATCATCATCTAAGACATCAGCCTCCTAACATGTTGTAATTATTTGTTAATTTTGATAGTGAACAGTGGGATACACATGGTAAACTGTGGGACAATAATGTTAATGTCCTCCATTATACCTCAGTCAAGCAACTGTTGTGCAACATGGTTTAAAGATCATTGCATGAAGTATGACTGCTTTACTACTAGCATTAATTTGCATCAATAAATGAGATACAGGTGAAGTGGAAGTGGTGAAAGTGGTCATTTTGTTTATAAATAAAATTGGGTAGCACTATTTACATAGAGTCTTTAAATGCCTGTACAATTCTAACCATTTATTACATATGAAAGGTGACACATTGCTCCAAATGAGAAGTTAGATTACACCCATAAATTTACTTCATTGCAGGTTTCTGCAAGCTACTGTTTTCCAAATGTGACGTTGTATGGGAATAGGAAGGAGAAACTCCTTGAGTGCACAAGGGCTTAGACATCATAGCCATGGGGTATCTTTGTTGTAGAGGGAGGACAGGCCAAGTGCAATATGAATAGCTGGTCTTCCACAGCAGTTAATTAGGAAAATGTCTACAGGCTCTCTTGAAAAAAGATTCTCTGTAGCTGTAATTTATAATGAGGTTACAAGGAAGATACTATCTTCATTCCCTCCCTGACAGTCCTAGTCACAATCCAAATTGGAGCAAAATGCCTGGATTTTTAATGATGAATGTCTTGAACTTTGCTGCTCCACTAGTCTGGAGCTCCATTAGTAGTGTGCACACCTGCTGAAACCACAGTTGCAAACCTGCATTTAAGTTTTGTAGTTTAAATACACATATATACATAATGTTAGAAGAAAAGCCAAGTTGGAGGTGATAGCTGAAGGCTTGAATTTACAGCTTTTCTCCTCCCTGAACTACAGCCAGGGAGTGAGTGGGGAAATGACTCATCACAAGTATTTTTCCCAGTGAGGCAGTAGAGTATGTGAATAAACACCATTTTCAACCCAAATCCGGTTCCTGTTGTTTTAATAGCCCAGCCCAGCACACCCGTGCAGAGCAAGGCTGAAGAGGGCTTGCAGAGCAGGTGGGTCACTGCTGAGCACCTTCTGGAAACGGGCCACCTTTTCCAAGAGGCACCTGGCCCCAAAAGATAATAGTTGACTCCAACCCTCTTCCTGCCCTCTTCAGCATTATTACACCCAGTGTTTGAAAAATTTCGTATTTGAACAGCCAAACTCTGACACCTCCTGGTCAAGTGCTTTCCTTGTTTCCTTGGAATCTGGCTTCAGCATCAGATGGCAGTCAAAATTCTGGATGCAGAAAAAACAGTAAAAAGCTTTGGATTTTAGGTTGTTACTCAGTGATTCTGAACAAATTTGACAGTGCACAATGCAGATTTATCTTAATATATTCAGAGAGGACAAGCTCCTAAATTTTTGCAACTCTTTGAGTAATGTCAGTTGAATTCCATTGTCTAAATTATCCAAATAGAAATTAAGTATGTTTTTCATCCCTGCAGTAACATTAGTTGCTTACCTTCATTTGCAAACAGTAACACTAACTATCCAGTTGGACAACCGACCTAAGTTAGCAGCACCGCTCTTAGAACTACTCGAACATGTTTTATTTTGTCCACAGAATATACCACCCCCTCCACCCACATGTATAATCACAGGTGTAAGGGTAGCAGCTGTTCTGAATACTGGCAGTAGTTTTGTTGCACCATAAAAGCCTCTGTTAAGGCTTTACCTGAAGCCAGGAAGTTAACCTTCACTGAGCTTTCTGCTGCAGTGGCTGCACTAGAAAGAGTAGCCAAGCTAGACCATGCAAAAGGTGTCTGATCTGGGCATCCTCACCCATGGAGACCCTGCAAGTAGAAGGGAGGCATGTGTTAAGATGCAGAAAAGTCTCTGTGCAGTATTGGTCCTCCTAAAAAAAAATAAAAATCTAATTTTGCATATTTTTGTTGATTATCCCACTTCTTCCCTCAACCAAACATGCTACAACTTTGAATCTCTCTGATGTTACTTGAGTATAAACAAATACTCTCTTAGAAACAAAAGCAGCATGGATTATTTGTGTCCTCTTCAGTCTAACAAAATACTGAAATCAGTAAAATCTTAAGCACAGAAAATGCCAAATCTGTCACTATTGAAAATAAACCATGTAACTACCAGCATGATAATATTTTGAGATATCTTAACTACCCTTTATGTCATTATATGAAGTCCAGTATTTATCCCATTGCTTTTTCAAAGTAACAACATTTTTTATTCACTCCAAAAATCCTCCTTCTAAGGACTTTTTTCTGACATATTGAAATAGAATAGGCCAGCACACGCATCTTCTCCTCTACCACCTTCTCAAAGAAACAAAGCTTACCAAGTTGCTCCTTGACAGACGAGTTTATTGAAACGATTTTTAAAAGCAGGTATTTCTGAATGTAGTCCATCAATCCCAACAGTTCAGAAAAACAATGGTTCAGTGTCCAAATGAAGTGTGCAAGTTACAAATTGTACATTTTTAATATAATCATTTATACCACAACATGAGCATAGAATACAATGATTTCTTATTCAGTATGCCAATTTATTGCTACAGATCCCCCCAAATGTAGGGCACACCTGGAAATAGCTCTTAATCCAAGGCCATTACAGCTAATCCCATGCCTTGGACTGCAAGATCAAATCGCTAGTGTTTTGCTGTAAATGACCAGATATTTAAGTTGTTTTCTTTTTAATTCACATCTAAATTAAATGTCTTGTTTTGCAAGACTATTCTTAGATGGTATTTAGTGGAAAGTGTAACATTTTGATATTTAATGCAATATAAATACTTCAAATCATAGGATATACAATTTTCTCCGCCTTCATTTTGTTTGACATCTTTAGCCATGCCAATCAGAAGAAACAGGTTCCACATACTGAAAAACAATAAAACCAACAAAACAAACCAAAAAAACCCAAACCACAAACGGTGAGCAAAAGGAATGAGGGCCCAGAGGTCATGGCTAAACTATTACTCCTACAAATTGAAAGGTGTTTGGGGTCTAGGAAGTGCTGTCATGTATACTTGTGCAATAATCACAAGCTCTTATTGTATGCCTGTACCAAAAAAAAAGCAGTACTGATCTGGGTTTTCCTTTATTTCTAAGAACAGTCTTAAGAATTCCATATTCTGAACGCAAATAATGTTTTAGCTATTGCAATGAGTGCAACACAACTGCTTTTTAAAGGCCAGGTTCCATTTGAAAGTGTCTCTATTCTAGCTCAAATGATTTTCACATTTTTGAATGTTTTGCCAGCCCTTTTGACCAATACTATGATCATTTTGTTCTCAAAATAAGTATTTTTTTAGCAAACAAAAAGCTTGAAAAGCTTATTGAACAGTACAAGATCTCTATATCCAGTGTGACAGCAACATGGTGGTATAAATATATGCATACATTGCATTACACATAATATAATATACACATTCCAGTTAACCATGGAACAATTAACAGGAGTAGATGATGACTAATCATGGGTACAAAGCATTTTTGTAAACAAGATTTTGAGAAACTTTAAGGAAAATCTGATTTCTGGAAAGATGACAATCTTGGGATTCCATTTTTGTTTTCAAATAAGTCCATTTTTTTTTCTTTAAGGATGCTGTATATAAGAATGCACTTTGTATTAAAACAAAGATCAATACTTTACAGTTTAAGAAACTTTACATATGTACATAAATTACACATCAGGAATGGTTTTAAAGCTCAAAATGAGTTGTCAGAAAAGTCTATTTTCCTTCTATTAAAATCTTTAACTCTTTTACATTGTGATCATTCGCAACTGTCACAGCATGATCAAGTGCTCGGATACTTGCTAGAAGCTTTATGATCTGCTTTATGTGCTCCCTGAAAAAGAGGAAGGAGAGATCAATACAGGAATGGAACAATCATGTACAAATATTAGGATTGACTGAAGACTACATTATGAATCCATAGAGCAAATAATTTTCAGCTAACTTATTGTCTCCTCCACTTGCTTAGTCTGATGACATAAGGTTGTTATCAGCTTTGTACTGAAAGTGAAAAATTTACATTGGGAGTAGGAATTAGTCATACAGTGTGGTTTAATACTAGAGACAGTACAAGCTCAAGGAAAAGACTTGGATTACTTATGGTACTGTGCAATGAGTCATAGCTTTCTTGGTAACTAAGGTGCAAGCAAAAAAAGTCAAGGCAGCAAGTATGCTTCAATGCATGCCTTAAAAAGGTACGAACTTCCCGTCAACAAACTGCATTACAATTCAGGTCAGTCCAGGGAGCTTAGAGTGAACAAACTGCTAGGAGGACTGTTCTTCTTTGGCTGTCAAGAACCATTTTGGTATCTTGGTATGGGGATGGACATGAAATTTAGACAAGTCTCACCAAAAAATACTAGAAGTTCAAAATCTATCTTAAAAATGCACCTAGCTGACGTGTGAAAAAGCATCCAATGTTTGGAAAACTAGCACCAGACATAGGTAAAGATACACTTCCCTCTTGGCAGAGGTTTATGCATTTTTGTTTCAAATAACTGTACCAGGTTTTATATGAAAAGACATGACATTCTTCAGTTATAAAAAGTAATATTTCTCCTGCAGTCTTATTATATCTGCTTAATGGTGACAATGGCAACAGATTTGTTGAATGCTGGGAAAAAGAAGGACAGAAGAAAGAAATTAAATTAAAATCCTCTATGAAAAAATAGATTAAAAAAATGGATGTTTCTCTTCCAATACAAAGTTTTTACCAAGTTCTCATTTCAGCTGGCAAAGAAAGTTCTTTCAAATTTACGAAGAGGCTACCAAAATTAGTCTCTACTGTATTCTCTCTCACCTCCCTTCATTTCAATTCCTGTATCACACTAGGTTAGGCATTTTGGTTTTACAAAGGAAGGAGCAAAAAGTCTATTTTCAATTTGAATCACAGGGAAATTTAAATTGGTATGTGACACTGTGGATACAAAGTTCTGAGGCATAATCTAAGCATGGATGAAAAGTTGTTTGAGCACAACTCAGTGTGGCACAAAGCTCAGTGTTTTCTGAAAATGAGACAATTCATATGCCACAGCCAAAAGTGACTCTAAAGATGGCAAAGTGTCTAATAAACAACACGGTAATTGTAAAAAAACCTGATACCAGAAAAACCCCAAAACTTCCTAACCAAGATTTTTGTGATACGGTTTAAAGGTAATTTCTGTCTCTTTGCTTCAGTGCTATGCATAAAATAAAAAAGGGAAAAGACTCTAATCCCCCAGAGATCTTCAATAATTGAAGAGTAACTCAACAACAGCTCAAGCAAGTTCATATATCTAGAATGACTAATGCAGGTAGCAAGGGTTTGTCTTTTCAAGTTTCAATTGAACCATTAACCTTGAAACCTCTCCTTTTCATGCAACAGAAAAAGTCTTCCAGCCTTGTTGTATTCCTGTGTATCTGCCTAACAATTTTGGTTTTAAGTTTATTATTACTTAAAACAATACACCCATAGCATTTCAGGTGACTTAGCAGCAACATTTACACATCTAATCCAAAATTTAATTATGCTGGTTATCAGATACAAGTAAAGTGAGTCCTTCATCTAGGGGAAAACAGGTTCAGCTAGCTGGCTGTGTAAATAAAGCCAGAACTTTTGTACTCTACAGAAGCACAACTTGTAATTTAGAAGCCGTGATACAGGAATCCGCATCACAGTTCATAAGGTGGAACAGTCCAAAACCAGTAACTACAAAATTTGCCAGAAACTTGCCAGAATCAGGGACACTATGCATTACAAATGCTTCAAGATTTCCAGCAGTTGCTGTTTTCAGGCACCTTAAAAATCTCCCCATCTACCATACCATGATATTTTAAAAGTTTGAGTTCACAATTGTTTCAAAAGACATGGAGCAGTATGAAGCTATTTACCCATGTTTGCATGCATCAGCAAAATAACACAAAGCACAAGAACTGCAGTGCAAGAATTGCATTAATGCAAAATAAGTTACCTTGCATTTCTCTTCTCTACATCAGAGCAACCAATGCTGTTTCTATAAATTGTATCAGCCAGATGGACAAGGTATCTACAGAAGTTTTCCAACTGAGAAATAGTCTTGTCTCCTTTTAGATTAATGAACCACTGCTTAGGAAAGCAAGCAATTACCTAGATATAACAGGAAAAACAAAATTAAACAAAATGTAACAAAATTTTAAAGCTATCTAACATGATGTGCAAAGTCTGCCAGGTAAGACTGCAGTTCCAAGGTCCAACTGAGTGAAGCTGGAGAGGCACTGGGAAGGGAGAGATCCAGAATTCAAGAAGTAAAACACTGGAACTTGCACCATACCTAAACCATCTACAGGTATGAGCCAGAGAAGCTTCTTTTAGTCTGCGTACTAAGAAAAAAAAAAAAAAAATCTATATTTTTCACTGGCATTATGATATCGATATATCAAAGCCAGTATTTTATAGGTAACCTCAAGTTTTAACTACGTTTTTCCTTAACTCACAAATTTCAAGTGATTGTAAACCTTGTTTGATTTTACTTACACTTTGAGCTTTCTTAATGCTGTCCTCTCCATACTCCGAGTTTTGAAAAGCCATAAGAATGTATCTATTTAGCAGACCATCTATTGACAATTCCTGAAGAGTTTTGTTTGAAAGGATTCCATACCACTGGAGAAAGTTTCCTAATAACTGAAAATACAACACAGGGAAACTAAGTATTTTAAAATGTACTGAAAGGAGAAAGTTGATCAAACACTCTAGAGCCTCTTCAAATGCAACAGCACAGCCAAGATAAGCAGCGGAAATATGCCTTCTGTTCATTTCAAAACTATTCAGAATCAATAAAGGACCAGCTAAGAGTGTTATGAATTTTCACACAACCACCCCCAATCACAGCTTTGCTCATATTTTGCACAAGAAATCAGAAAAAAAGAAGTTTTAAGTCATCTAGTTCTCAAAATTTGATGTCCATGTCAAGTGAGGCCTGGCCTTGCCATAGGGAGACAAATTCACAGCCCCTTTGTCAATCAAATCCCCAGCTACGCTGTCAGGATACCCTGATTCCCAAGGCACAGTGACACAAGAGACAGAGAAGGTGTCACAGGGGGTGCTGGCTAAGCCACCTGTACAGCTGCTATTCCCCACTGGTGTATGGTCTGTGAATTGCTCCAGCCTCCTACAAATGAACGTTGCCAGCAGTTTACTGTTGAGGCAGATCACCAGGAAACAGCAGATGAGCGCTTGCCTCCCAGATTCTATTTCTGCTAGTCTGTGATGCTATAACTGACTTGCCAGCGCAAGAGAAATGTATTTTTAATGCCTCCCTAAAATAAAACTGCGGTAACAGCACGAATAGTTCTCAGCTGCCCAGGCTCCGATAGACATTACCAGAAGCAGGCAATTTCACTCTTAAAAGAGACACAAGACCTAAACAAGGAATCTTTTAATCCTTGAAACAACATTTTAATAAATGATATTTGTGCGGTTTATGTTCTAGACAGCATTTAAGGAGTCAACTTTTATTTCCAAGTGAAAGAATTTAGTGCCAAATATTTTATGAAAATGAAGTGATTGCAAACCTATCCAGAATACAATCTTCCTCGCTGCTGCAGTTTACATAGAAAATTCAGATAAGAGTTCTGTTAGCTTGATTGTGGAGATCAGCAGTTTAATTGACAGGGATCTCATACTTTATTTTCCTGTTCAGTTGGGAGTTAGTTTCCTTCACAGCCTTATATTGGAAATACACTACATCAGTCATAGCTTCCTACATACCTCTGCAAACTCTACACTGCACATTCCGCACACAGAGACTTTCTGTCACACTCTTTATCATTTCAATGAAACTAAGGTTACAAATGCTCTCACACTTTTTCAAATAGCAGTGAGTTTTCTGAACAGAGCCAAGTTATTTTCATGAAGATTCTCACACTATATGTTAAAAACAAAACAAAGCCCCAAATCCAAAAATTCCCCCAACAACAAACTAAACCAAGCTCTCTCATTTGCACATAAGGGAAATAAATGCACCATATTTTATTCTGTCAAGGACAATGACATTAAAAAGAAGTGGGTTGAGTATGCTAAGTAAACCCAAAACACTCAAGTTAAAATGATGGTGCTTTCACTTGGCAATCTTTTGAAGAGGGCACAGTGCATTATCAAAGACTAAGAATCCTAATTTAGAGTTCTTTCAACTAAAGTAAAAGCAGTTTCCATCTACCATTTTCCACAAATTTGAAGAGGTTTTTATTGCTACACTAGACCAAAGATTCAATGGATATATTTCCTGACTTACCTTGACAGAGGACCAAAACTGACGTTGGAAAAACAAATATGGACCAGAGTTCTTGTTTTCTAAGACACTGGAAAGTAAGAGATTTCTTTAATGAGCAACCAAGAGCATCTCTGTCTGGATTTTTCTGGCTTCCTCCTTCCCACACACAGATCATTCCTATGAACATTTCCTTCCATCCTGCTTGTCCTTGCTAAATTCTCACAGCATGATAACGATCTCCTGTATCCAGCCAGTGAATCATACTGGGAAAAAAAACCCTGTCAACTACAGACAGAAGACACTGACTTGCTAATAAAGGTCTAACACCATAGTTAAAAGCAAACTTACTTTTTTGGATATAAGGGCATGAATACGTCATCATCTAGTGTTCTCCTCATTCTTAGCAACAATGCCTTTAGAAGCATCTGAAACAGATAATTTTTTTTAAAAAAGTGTCCAAAGCACTGCTTACTAGTTAACCACTCAGAAATCAGCTTTCAAAGCAACAAAAAACATTTGTGACCCCAACAGTAAGAGGCGTACATATTTAAGCACATGTATAAATGAAGTTTTA
Source organism: Patagioenas fasciata (assembly GCF_037038585.1). NCBI lineage: Eukaryota > Metazoa > Chordata > Aves > Columbiformes > Columbidae > Patagioenas > Patagioenas fasciata. The sequence goes on from NC_092520.1 coordinate 91,804,616, forward strand.
GAGAAGTCTATAATAATTAACAAAGCTGAAATTTGACACTTTCAGTAAAACTGAAGGCAATGGAATTACTTCATGGTTAAGCCTAGATACACAATTAGCTACTGTAAAGTCATGGTCTTTGTCATTTTTAATAATCTGCTAACTTCCCCATACACACACACTTAGACCTCCCATTATTCTAAAAGCAATGCATACATTGCATTGGCTACAGCACCTGAACGCATGACATCAGCTACTGTATTCATAGAAGATAAGTAAAACAACCACATTCCAAGGTAATGCATTTGAAAAGGTTACAAATATCTACAAAAGAAAAGTCTGACTATCTGTGGCTTACCCTCAAAGCAAAACTGCAGACCAAAAAGTCTTGGTACATTTGGTATCTTTTTTTATCTCTATCATCTATTTTGGGGAGACTTTACTGAGTTTCTTCTAATTTATCACTGTACTTGGTTCTCTGTAACTAGGCTGCAGAGCATCAAATAACTGCAAAATTATCTTTCTTGCTCCTCACTAAGCATGCTGTGTTCTCCAACATAGTATATTAAAAAGATATTCAAATTCCTTAACTTATCCAATATATTTAAGAAAAAACAACTTACTTGTGTATTTTTGTTTTCTGCATTCACCACTGAAGGATATCCATCTACTAGTTTCTGTACCATTTCTACCATTCTAGATGTTTGTGTTGTAGAAAAAGGATCCCATATATTTTCAGAAATTACTGTAAGAGATCAAAGAATTACTCCACTTTGCAAATAATCAAATACAGGTACTAAGACAGCCAGACATTAATGTACAAAACAGTAAAAATCTCAAAGCACAAAGAAGCACCAGCTCCCACAGATATCCCTTTTCCCCAGTTTTCTTTCTAAGACTATACCTGTTAATTTAGGGAGAACAACTCTCTCCACAATGGTAGGCAACAGTGAAATATCTGCATCATCTTTCACTTGCTCCTGTTCTTCACAGCCATAAAACAGCAATGATTCAAACCACAACATAGTCTCAAAATCTCGACACTTGCCCTAATAAAAGAACAACTGAGGTTAGATTCCTAAACAGAGATTTTAAGCCAACACACCATCAACAACAAAATATTTGTGCAAGTATGATTCACTCACAAACCAGAACAAAACTACTTTAAAACAGTTTACCAACTAGCCTACTAAGTGTGCTAAGCAGGCAGACTAAGCAGCAATTAAGCACAACAATGACTCAAAATCTAGTCCTTTTTGTCCACATGTCAGTATTAATGTGCACTGGAAAAAAAAAATAATAACAATAATAAAAAAAAATAGTGCCTCTCTATAGTCTCTTAATCTGGCACAAGGATGGGAAAATTACTTCCCCTACTGCTTTAGCTCCTCTGCTTCTGAAGCAGAGATACTGTTTCCTTCAGAAACATAAGCGAAGCCTGATTCCTATGAAGTGAAGAAAATGTCATGCCTCTTCGTCTGGACACTACTAATCATGCTATCACAGGTCAGATTAGTGTATATGGACAACCCAACTCAACTAAAACCTGAGAGACGATGGGGAGTAAGGTCAATTTTCCACAAAACAGCCGAATGAACCTATTCATTCTACAAATACAGGATCACTAGATCTAATAAAAGTGAAAACAGTTGAAATAAGACTTTTTTTGGCAGCTGCTGCCCTACAGATTTTAACTTCTAATTAGACCTGAGTCAAATAAAAGCCCACAGATTGGGTAAAAGTGAGAACTATTGTTCATTTGTGCTGCATTATAAACCCATGTTTTCTGGATTAAAACCCTCTTTTTATGAATGATTTGTATTTTTTCTAACTTAACAAAAAGCTTAACAGGACCAGTAATATGGAGTAGTGAAAACAACCATGTATGAGAATCCTGTACCACATCTCCAACGAATCTGAGCTTTTTTTTTTTGCCAGCTGGGACCTCACACAGAAATAGCATGGGAGAAGGGAGAATTTATAAAAACATTTTTGAATTTAGTGAGGACACCCTTCACAGATTTTCCCCATTTTGTTCAAATTAAATACTCTGAATGGTCTCTGAAGAAGACACTTGCTTCCCTTCCTCTGCAATCAGAGCAGAGGCAACAGATTCTCTCAGTAGTTACGAAAATAAAAACACTTCTGAAAACAGGAGAGATTAGGTCACTTGTGAGATAGGCTGACACATCTGCAGACAGTGCTGTAGATGAGCTAAGTTTTGAAAGGGGAGAAGACAGTCTGTCTTACAAGCCCAGTTTCCTAAAAAACCAAGCTCATGCAATGGCACTCACTTCGCCTAGACACACTCCTATTCCACAGTCAAAGCCAACACGGCAGAAAAAAAGTGAGTTCCTACCAGTATAGTGAAAATGATCAGCTGACTGCAGCAGAAATACTTTACAAGAAGTTCCACTGGTAGGAAGAACAGAGCGGGAGTCAAAAGTAACCTGAACTGTGTGTCCTGATGGCTACTCATGTCAGCACGCATGTGCAGACTGGACAATGAACGTGTGCCAGGGATACTGGGCTGTGACAATGCTGTCCTGCTCTTCCCATGCTCCCTACTTAACAACTGGGCAAGGAGTCCTATGAGGAATACTTGGAAATTGCCAACCAGTTCTACAGGGTATGAAGGTGGAGGTGTGTAGGTGAGAGACATACAGCGTAGAGACATAGATTATAAATGAATATTAAAAAAACTTCTGAAGAAACAACATCTCTACAATCACAGTGTTCTCTTAAGTATTTTAACACCTAACTGTATTATTTAAGGAGTTGTTTGGCTCTTGGTCTATACCACTCACAGAGGTGGTACTGGCATGTGGCAAACTGAAGTTTGGCGTGCTGGGAAGACACAGGACAACATTTCAGAAACTCCCCAGAAAAGCTTCACCCCAAGAGGGGTTCCCATTTTAAACTTCATGCCTAGAACATCACATTTAGAAGAAGCACACATTAAGGGTGTAATTTACTTTGCTCTGCAGAAGCATGAAAGAACAACTATCTAGAAGCTTACACAGAAGTTGCTTGCACATGACCTTACCTCCAAAGGAGTCCAGATAAGCAGCTGAAGTCTGATTAAAGGGTTAAACAGCTTTGGTAAACAAAGGCCAATATAAGCATCCTTGTAAGAAGCAAAATACTTTGAGCGCCAAGCTTCAAACTGTGACTTGATACAATCAATTGAGTAAAAGCTTTCCAAAACATCTTCAAAAACTTTGCTAGATTCTTTCAATATACGATCTGGTGGGGAAGAAAAACAGTAATAAGTTAATCATCTATTGCCTGTAATACCTCTTTCAAGATGGACTTTGATGCTCACTGATCTAAGCTAACTCCTAAGAACACAACCAAAACAACCATCACCTTTAGAAGTTCCCTTACATCTGCCGCAAATGCACACAGCAATAAAAACATGAGCACAATAACCACTTTCTGATATGCTGTTTAATCAAAGGTCTTACTTTAAACATTTCATACAACGATTTTCATTCAGTAGACACTGGGCTGGTGATGAACTTGGCTGTACTTGCAGAGTAAAGTGTGGATCTAATTTCAAAGGTGGCCTTGCTCTGCACAGGAGTTTGGAACAGCTGATCTCCAGGTTCATTCCAACCCAAATTATTCTATAACTTTGCTCATCCAAGTGCAAGTAAAGGAGGGGATTTCACATCAGCCCACTGAAATGGCAATTCAGACAGAGTGGGTTCTGGCAGACACCATACTAAACAGCTGAATGTAACATGGTTTAGCACTGGGCAACCATTACAATCCCTTACCATCTTAATTTTTTTGTATTTGCAGTACCAATATTATATGCAGTCCAAAACTTTTTCTCTATGTTTTATTTTCCCTTCATCTTTTCTAATTCTTAGGGTTAATTTAATTTCAATCAGTCATTTTTGTTGCAGCCACAGTTTTAATGTTCAGTTACAGTAGTAAACTGCACGCAACTAACATAACTAGTGCACACAGCAGGCAGAGACAGGGCTGAAGGAATATGAGATTATGTCACATATACGCACTTTTCACACCAAGAACAGATGCTACAGGTTCCATATAGCTCACTGCTGATTCTGGACTAACCTGAGAGCTACGAATGATTAAAAAAAAAATCAAAAGCTCTGGAAATACTATGCTTACTCAGAAACTGATGAGACGCCTACAAAAGATTTTTGTAAAAGTGCCAAGTTACAAAGAGCAATTCAACCACACTGAATTTTTAATCTAGATAATTTAACTTAGCAAAGTTAATTATAGCACCTAACAACCCTAAAACAGTTAGTCTGTTTATCAAAGAGCTCTCTCCCTGCATCTGCAACTTTGGTAAATCAGCCAGTAACTAAAGGTGTAGAAACTGTTTGCATCTCTGAAGGATCCAACTGCTAGACAGTTGATCTAATTGCTTTTTTAATCTGTTCATACTTCGGGTCTCCACAACCTCCTACAGCAATGACTATGGCATTTTTATTACACTCTCTGTGGGAAGTAACTTGTTTACTTCAAACCTATCTTGTCACTTCACACCCCCTGCATCTCTCACTGCGAAAAGTCAGCATCATTCTCCTAGCTGAAGAGTCCAAAACCATTTAATCCCTCCTCACATACAACCCAAGCCATTCTATGCATGTGATCCTTGCTGCACCCCTTCTCCACATTTCATCTAATCTCATTAAATCCCCTTTAAACAGAGAGAATGATAATTGTACTCAGGTTCAAAATGAGAAGGTAACAGGATAACTACAGCAATGTTCTACTTTCTTCACTACTGTTTTCACAGTAATCACTGGATTTTTTTTTTTGCCTTTTAACTGCTGCTGTAGCAGATGACCGTTTGATCGAACTATCCCTACCTCCCCTAACCTCAGGTTTCCTGAAGTTCTCCCAGTGCTTGAGAGGCACTAGCTTAATTTACAACCCCGTTCACTGCATTATTAGAGTTATGCATAATTAAATAATAATGGTTACTTTGAGCAAACCAATCATAAAACTGCAGATGAATTTCAAATCGAGTCAGTACCAGAAAATCTTTCTGCAGAGTTTGCATTCAACATGGTTTTCTGTCATCTGCAAAGTTTGCCTGGCTGTAACAAGAGTCTACAAAACTTTCGTCACTGGATTTCTAGATGCTTACGCAAAACTCCAGAAAATACTTCCTGTTAGACAAAAAAAGGTTTCTAAAGCACTGAGGTTTTCAGAATAAACCACATCACAAATTAGAAGGAAGACCTAGTATCCACTGAAGGTACAAAAAGCTTATTGTTTGACAGCACAATAATGTTCAAATTAAATAAAAAGAATCTCACTAAGGATCGTGCATTTAGTTAGCTGCAAGCTATGCAACAGGTTGGAGAAAGACTGTTTTGGTCACACTGACAATCCAGTAGGGAACAGTTTCTAAACTTTCTCCTAAATACGGTGAAATATACAGACAAGGCTGCATTTGGATCAATTGGTTTTTCTGCCAAGTTTTCTGTATTTTGTTACATGAAGCTTCAGTAGCTTTTCTAACCTCGCTCCATGTTGAAGTTTGTAATATCTGTTGAAGTTTCCTCATCATCACTGGAAAGGCCTTCAAGGTGATCTGCCATCTTCCCAGTTTGCTCTCTTGCTTGTCTACGGCGAGTTCTGAAAAAGATCAGTGGTATAAAACAGCTATTACTTTCTTCTCCCCCCTTATACAATGAATAGACCTGCCTAAACTTACTGTAACTTTTCATGCAAGGAAATTCAGGTTGAAAAAAACTTTCACTATGTCACCACCTCAAATGTTCCACTATGTTGTTGCCTCAAACAATGGAAGGAAGAGAAATCAGAGACCATATAGATATTGAATGGGTTTACTATGCTTGCTTTCAGCAATTTTAAAACACTACCATGTAATGGTGCCTGGTTTTGTACACTTGCGTGCTAAGCTGGGATATAGAAGAACATCCCTGCCCAGCACACCATCTTAAGGTTTTTCTTCCTTTTTCAGGAAAGAAGCAAACATTGCTACTTACATTACTGTGTCACACAGGACAATCATATTCTGCAAGCAGGTAGAGATTCCTAATAGACAAGAAATCTCAAAACTCTACCTTCTAGCCTCTCTTTCTGCAGTCCGACGCTTTACTTGTTCTTGATAGATCACTCTGTCTCGTCCAAAAGATTCAAGATTTGGTGCCATCAGGGCTTTATCTGTGAAATTACATTGATGAAAATTAAAATGCTTATCTACAATTACATAAATGTGTTGTAGGCAGTTTCATAAGAGCCTTTTACCTACTTTAAACTAAGTGCAATTGGAAGCAGAAAGGTGAAGTTTTCAAAAAGGTGCACCCAGAAGCCTGAATTTGCAAGTGCAGAGGTTAAAAGAGGAAGTAGTGGAGTTTGAAAAAATCTCCACTTAAATGTCAAATAGTTTTCACTAAACTTCACTCTCATCCTTCTCACAACAGTGCCCAACTATATAAAAGCCAATAGTTTTTATAGAGATTGCTCAAACTGAATGTTCTAAGACGAAAAGCATGCCTTATATAAACACATTCACCATGTATCTTTTGAAAAGAAAAAGAATAAAAAGAAAAGCAGAGAAGAGTGACCAGAGCAGGCATATATGATATTTCTGAGTTCTAGTCATAGTGTTTTCTAAGTTTATATGCTTTAGACAGCCTAAAGTTTAAAACCCATCAAAATCTACAGCATATTGAATCATCTTCCTTCCTCTTTTTCAGCTGCAATTCATTATAGATGTTTCTGATTATAGAAACAAGACAGCTAACCACTAAAGCAGCAGGCAGACCCAAGTGTGTTTCCAGTTCATTCTTTTCAGGTAAATCTTTAAAAGTGGATTGAATGTTAGCCAGTGACCAAGTCCACCCACGAAAATACAAACATCAAAATTTAAACAAAAGCCTACCCAAATTTCAGGAGTAAGTTTACATGTCCTAACTAAATCTATTTACAAATCCATTTAAAAAATATTAATGATGATCTGTGTCAGTATTCCAATTCTATACCAGAACTACTAAGAGCTTTAACATATGGATGATGCCATTGTTTTTCCACTTTAAAAAATGTTATTTGAAGCTGAGCTACTTGTCTTTACACAGAAGTGAAGCACAAGCTGGCAGGCCAACTTAAATTCACTTGTAGCCCTTTAGTGTCCCTACACTGTATGAAGAAAAGCAGGTCATCTATGTCTGCAACACATCCCAAATCAAAGGCTGGCATAATTTCTTAGTTTCTCTGATGATTTGAGGCACAGAACTGAACTATGTCTAGACACAGTGAAATTCATTCTCAAGACTCCCAGACACTAAGTAAGATCTCCCTTTAAAACCTAGCCTTGACAATAACAAGTATTCCCACCCCATCATTAAATTCCAGTCTAAAAGAATTCATTCCAAGCTTCTTTTAGGAAATATGTTCCTAGCACATCAGGTTTCTAGTTCTCATAACAGCATTTTCATGGTGAAACAGCGAGGACTACATGCAATGCCTGGGGCTCCAAATAAAGCTGTAAAGGGAATATGTATGCTAACCACTCTTGTAAAGGGCCAACTCTGATGCCCTAATGCTTTATCACCCTCAGTAAGTTCTATCTAATGGTATAAAAAAAATTCATCTCTGGACACACCCTGACAGAACAGGAATCAGATTTCTTATGGCATTTTAGGTCAGCAACAGGACAGAGAAGAAAGTTTTTTAAAATGAGAAGCTCTCCAAAGCAGAAAGACAATTACTATTAATATGGTATTTTACCTGTTGTTTAACATGCTGAATAAAACTTCCTCCAAGGAACATACAATTCCATACAAGTTAACATTAAAACTTTTGTCAAGTTTTACAAATTGAAGATTAATCACAACAAGGACTCTTCAATGAGAATCCCCCATCCACACACTCACAATAAGCAGGCATTTTAACTGACTAATTTTAAGTTGTATTTCATACAGAGTCACCTTGTATTAGTCTGAATTTTAACAATGGCATCAGTCTCTTCCAGTTCCTTAGCTATACCAGTTAAGTGCCTGAAATGAAATACTATGCTGCCTACAAAAGAGCGCATTAGATAGAAGTCAATTCTAGCACAGTGCTTCACGGCTTTGTACAGAGTTAAATGCAGATGTTATGGGAAATTTATAGATTCAAGGAGATTAAAAAAAAAAAAAAAAGAAAAGTCCTGATATAAGAGGAAAATTGGTAGTCACACGCTACCACTACTACCACTGCCACCATGCATACATTTTCAATGCTAGGAAAGAGAAAATATAGTTAAGAGCAACAGAAAGGAAAGATGAAGTTAGAGTTACAAGTGGCTTTGAGTTTAAAACAAAAAAGATTAGAGAACTTTTAATCTACACTTGCTTCTACCCATCTCAAGAATAAACTTTTAGTCATAAACATTTACATTTAATTTAAGCCATATTAAGTAAACAAGGTTGTTTAATGAATAATAAAAACCTTCAAGATGGACTGACTTGAATGGCTTGAAAACTCCGAAGATTCATCTTTAATATCATCTTGTCGTCTTTGGACAAGGCGGGAAGCTCGCTGTTTGTACAGCTGGTGCATTGCAGATTCAAGCTCATTAATCAGAGGCACCTGTAAAAATACAACACACTACGTAACACCAAATTCTTCAGGTGCTTAGTTTCTGGGGTACCGTACTATTCCGAAGCATAATGCTGTCACTGTACTTCTAGCAGCACAAACTGTTTCCTTCTACCCATTTGTATCACTTGGACCAGTAAATATTTCAATGTGAAGAAAATGCATGCACTTAATAACGTCGACAACTTTCAACTGTAGCAAAAGCATTCTGAAAGTAACTTCTGTTGGCTGAATGAGAGTGTGAAATGTTATTTCAAGTGTGTTTTTTCTCTACCAAGTGTGTTCTGTATTGTGTTAAAATGCTTAACAATTCTCAGACCTTAGTTTCTTCTCTATCTTTAAACAAGAATGGAGTAGTATTCTACACATTAATGAGAAAATAACTGGACTGTACACAGAGAAAAAACAAAGCATGAATCTAACCTCCTGAAGTCAGCTTTTAAGTGGACTAAATTTCAGTAGCAACTATGGCAAAAACAGATGATGTTATAACAACTAGGAATTTCTTGACGTTAAATAGTAGATTCACTGCTTACTTTTGCAAAAAGTCATTTCCCGGGACAAGTTGAAATTAGATCATTAAAAATATTGAAACACAAATCAGAACTTTTCAAAATCTCTGAATTTGGAAAGGTAACTCATCTTGGTATGAACTTTAAAGCTGTATCCTCCTTACCTCCAAGACATATGCTTAGTCCATAGTCTTCCAGCTTTTAGCTCAAATATTTCATTGCTGCCTACCATCTAAGCTTTTTTTAATTCGAAACAAAGGCTAAAATAAAAAAAACAACGTTTCCTGATGTAATTTAGAATGTGACTCAGCATCTATTAAAGAACCTTCTCCAGTAAAACATAAGATTATGAGATTATAGCTACAGGGCCATTTCAGCTGTCTGAGACAGACATCAGAAGATATTAAAAAGGAAAGAAATATTAGCTCTTTGTGGTATAAATTGGGCTACAGGGATTAAAATGAAAGCAACTCCACACCAACTCAAAATATGTAGAACTTACTTTTCGAGAAAACAGCAGAGAGAACTAGGAGAAGGTAATATCCCAGTGCTGGAAGTGTATATTCTGAATTTTAGACAATTTTGCAAACAGAAACAATAATTAAAACCAAACAAACTAGTTTTACTGTAGTTTACCGTAGAAAACATAGCTTCTTAAGTGTGTAACGGGAATTCTAAAATTGAAAAGCTAAATGAAAACTTTTTCAAGCATCTGTAGAGGTTCTTTCTAGAATTGCCTCACGATTAAAAAAAACCCAGTTATGTATTCAGATATATAAATCCACTCAAAATATTTCCTATGTAAAACACAAGAGACTTGGAAGCCACTATTCTTCTATAATCAATACTGTGGTTGGATGAATGACTAACAATTTCATTGACTACTATAAAGTTACAGCTCTCGTTCATTGTGTTTTGTTTAGTCAGTACCTCAAAAACTGTGTTTTGGGGTTTTTTTCCTTCACTTTCACTGTCAACAATCTAGGAAGAAAAGTGAAAAGCTCTCTGAATATTTAGGTGCCAAAGAGAATTTTAACCTACAGTCCTCCTCTCTGACAGACAAAGTGTTTTTTGATAATTTGCTTTTGCAAGTAAAATAACAGTTCCTCTAACTGTACTGTCAAAGATATGCTCAGAACAATTTAATCTTTCTGTATACGTTGCATATCCCTACATTCAAAATGTAAAGACACGGTTAGAACTTTCTAGCCTTCTCAGAAAGCATAATTTTGACAGTAATTACTTGAAAAGGAGGTCATGCAAGCGTTTTATTACTTATGGAAAAAAAAAAAATCATGCAGGATTTGACATTTCTGTTGCTTGTTTCTAAAATGTGCATAACTGCTGCCTCATTATACTCTCCATTGCACCTTACCAAGGAGCAAAGTGTTTCTAACATCCAGAATCTCTTTGAAACAGAAAACAAACAAAATGGTTTTGATTGGTTGGTGGTCACAAAGGATTGAGCAGAAATAAGATGCTAAGGGGAAGAAAGTCTAACTTATGGGTTTTTTTTTTTCCCCCCCAAAATGAATTCAATAGACATACAAGAAAACTCTAGGGGAATGGACAAATATATTGTGCACCCATTAGTACTTCTTCAGCAAACTACTTCCTCATTCAGATCAGTATCAATGTGAATTCGACTAATAATTATGACTAGTCCTAATAAAATAACAAGAAAGCATCAAGGCATCATATTTGAAAGGACAGGGAGGGATCTAGCTTTATACTTATTTAGAATTTGTGTTCATATATGCATGTGTGTATGTATATGTACATACCCATATATTCACACACACAATATTGTTACTACACATATGGATACATATTTTATATGCTTATGTATGTTATAGTAACAGCTACCTACATTATAAACACACACACTCTTTAAATATGAAGTAATCAGGGCACAGGTTCTAGAAAAAGCCAAAGGTAACTTATTCCTGCACTCAAAAGATAGGCATTTATTGTCCTGCTGCACTTTGTTAGTTCATTTAAATATAAACTGATATTGATTTTATAACTTTGCCCCCTTCCCCCATCACCTTTTTAAAAAAACCTTGTGGTGTTCTGTGGGCTATTGTTCTTGAATTTGATAGCACCTTTATCATGCTGAAAGCACTGAATTCCCAAACAGATTATCTCAAAGAAGTGAGGAACTTTAGGACATCATAATAAATGTAATGCTCCTGTTAAACTGATCACGTCACCTCCCAATTTTGCAACTCGTACATACAGGTACTGCAGCAGCCTCCAACTGAAAACAGCAAAACTCTGTGAATGCTCCTGAGAAGCATGAGATGATACAAATCACATCTTAAAAGTTCAATGGACTGGCACAGCAGGTAGAGCATGGGAAGGGTGGGAAGGGGGAAGAAGGTATTCAGGTGTAGAATCCTTAAAAGACCAGCTACCCAGAAAGCAAAGGCATATTGTAAGAAAGCAACTTTAGAAGCTTGTTAAATTATCAGCAGCTAATTTGCTGTATAATGGCTGGAACTAATTTATTCCCTATTATAGCTAGATAGGTCAGTAATCTTCCTACAAACTGAATGGAAATCATTACACTATTAGTTAACAGTAAGGTTTCCTGGTTTATACCCAATCTGGGAAACTAAAGGGCTTGGTTTACGCTCAGAATGGTACATTCTAAAACAAACTGTTTAAAGAAAACATTTGAACAAGACAGCATGGGCTAACAAGGAGAACCTGCAGACATGCATGGCTTACAGTTACCACAAAAGAAATGTAACAAGAGGTCTTCGGAAAGCAAAAGCTGAACAGACACAGGTATTTAATTTGTCTTCTGAAATACAAATTTACCCCAGAGAAAGAATGTAAAACGTGATCTTTAAGTAAGAATCTGACATCTGGACAACCAGCACTGACATAGATACAAAGGAAAGCACCTTTCTTACCCCTCAACCGCTAATGCCAATACAGGCTCGGGAATACTGCTGCTTCAGTGAGCAATATCTACTGTACCTAACCAATTAGCTGGGTCAATTCATTGGTCCACACTTCCTGGCTTTGTTCACGACAAAGTTATTCTCCAGTTCACAGGGTTGAAGATGGGACTCTCCCAATACCAACTAATGCTGGACAGTTAACGTCTAACTGATTAGCAACCCCTTATATTCCATTATATTGCTCTCCCACACCTAACAAGCCAGGTAAGCAGTAGCTTCAACTATTCTAGCAGTTCTCACAGCTAACGTATTAAGAAGATACTACACTGTTGTATTCAAGTCAGAAGACAAGGAAGAAATAGGCTATGTACTGCTAACTGCATTTTATAGCTCCTGGCTTTTTTATATATATATATATATATATATACACACACACACACATACATACATACATATATATATATATATATTCAGGAGCTCCTGTTATATTTACAACAAAGTAAGTAACTAAACCATAATGAGTAACACAAGACAGACTAAGTTTTCAAATTAGACATATACAAAAGTATCACACTACATGAAAGAAGTATATTTTTAAGTTTGGGTGTCTTCAGACAGCTACACTAGTTTTACTAGAGCAATACCAAGTATGTGAAACTGCCTGGCAGGAAGAAGTTCATAATAACACACAAAATACAAGTCTTTGTTGCTGTATTCATAAAGCATTCCAGAAAACAGCAATGTTGTAATTCAGCCCTTATTTCTGTTAACCTGATATGCAACACAAGAGCAGCATCTGAGTAAAGTTGAAATGCCATAATATCTACCAAAAATCTAAAGACATACAATCTCTGTGTATTTTCAGGCGAACTAAAGTCAGTGATCTCTTTAATTCTGAAAGAGACATTTTTGATAATCAACTTAGCATGACATAATTTATCTTTTCAACCCTCAAACAATCAAACCTTTGGAAGAACATGTTCTCAGGGCATTGTTTTTTCAAAAAGAGGGAGATGTGGTGTTTGGCATGTACTATGAAGATTTTTTTTTTTTTTTTTTTTTTTTTTTTTTTTTTTTTAGAAAAAAATATGAATGTTTTTGCATCCTTACCTTTTCACTGAAACATTCAAGCAAGTCTTGGACATACCCTCGCATTTCTTGCAAAAACTTATACTGTTCACCAATACCCCCAGAAGACCCTTCTAATCTTTCAATTGCCTTGATAGAGTCCTCTCGGCTTTGCTGATGTTTCTCATATTGCTGCCGATTAGCTTTGTGCAATTCTTTCATAGAGTCCAACCTGAAGGGCAATGGATAAATAGCAAATTTACATCCAAAAGTCTATATATTTCAGACCATTGAGATATTAAACACAGTGCAAGCACCAAATCTATGTATGGGAAATACTGCAAAGACATATTGTCTAATTTTCACGTGTCACTTTCTCCCCTCTCTACACAGAAAGCAAAACTAATGGCTTAAATTTATTTGCTACACTATGCTGAGTGCATTGCACTGCCAACTCCAACGAATTCTTACAGGAGTTGACAGCACAGAATAGTGCAAGGCTGGCCCTAAAGTAAAACTGGGAGGAAAGGTTTTGGGGTGGGGAGAACTACAGCTTATACAAAGCAGTTTTATTCCTCTACTAACTCAATTCACTGTCAAAGGCTGTAACACTACAAGGGGCATACAAACCAATTTTGAAGACATGTAAAGTGCAAGCTGTTCATTACAAATGATTTCTCACTGCAATTGCGCTGTTCATTCAGTAGGACCTTTTGAACACCTGACATGCAGATTACAGTGTTTAAACCAAAAAACTCTGTATACACTAAAGTTTAAATTCTTTACCTACTGAAGCCGAAAATCTGATTCACAGTTTAAATAATGCAACATGACAAGCTAAAACCTCACTGGCCTTTCAATTCTTGACTATAAGACTGTGCAGTGTCCAGAAGATGCAACTCAGACCTGTCTTCAACAAGATCAATGGCCTCACATTTAAAGCTTCACTTCCAGAGAAGCAATCCAAGGAGATTTTCGAACAAACTGTCAATGTCATCTTCACTTTGAGTTTTTTTTGTTTGCCTTTTTATATTTTTTTAATGGATGTGCCAGTCAGTACTTTTCCAGCGATGAAACTCTGTGTTTGCTCACCAGACTAAAAGACGCCTGAGGAACAGAAAGCTAGGGGACAGGTCTTGTAAGTCTAAAAAGATGGTCTGTCCTACCTGTCTTTAAGCTGTTTCTTTACCAAATCAATAGTAACAGGAGTCATCTCATTACTGGGAGTTTTGAAAGGAACTGTATTATCTGTTTTTTGAGACTTGGTTTCCGATGATCCATACGCAGTGTAAGTGTATGGAACGCCATACGATGAACCGTAAGACAGTGTCTGGTAAGTGGTCTGGTAGTACATATTATTCACTTCAGCAGGCTGACTTGGTTGAACCTAATGGAAGAGAAAATGCAATTTTAATATATTACACATTAAAGAAAGAATAAACTTTTTTTTTTTCACATCTCAAATGTTATAAATGTAGGCAGGTACATTTGTAAAGTCTGATTATCAAGTGGATTTAAGTGTAGAACTCCCAATACCTAAGGTGGAAGAAACAAATTCCCTCAGAAGCACCTTCTTAAATGGACAAACTCTTAGAAGTATTAAAATTCTAAATATTTATACTTAGTTATTAAATGACAATCTGAATCAGCCTATAACTCCTGCAAGTATTTAGGACTATACCACATTTTGCTAAGACTATTTAATAGAATGGTATCGGTTCTTTTGAGTCAGGGTGTTTGGTTGTGATTTTGCTGCAACTTTTTTTTAAAAACGTATCCTCTTCAGCTGAGTGGCAACACTACTATGAATGCACAGACAACATATGGTATGACCTGCTACAAATTACATCTCTATGCTGCAATACAAGATACAGAAGCAGACACTGTTCAGACAGACTCTACAAACTCAATGATAAACAAGAACAGATGTCGTTTCAATGGGACATTATTCTAGCTCTGGTTTAGGCTGCAAAATAAATGCTGGTTAACAGCACCACAAACAATCACCATCTACCCAGAACAGAGAGACTAATGAAACCAATAACGCTGGATACTTAAAATCTGACTTCTCATTTCTCTTTAAAGAACATCAGAAGTTACACACTGAACTTGTCAGATCACACAGCTTTCTGTAAACTATTCCAGTTTATAATGGATTTAGCCAATATATGCAGAAACAAACAAGAGTTCACAACTAAATACATGCCTGAGGTATGTTGATTCCTTTCCGTATCTGTTCTTGCTCCCATCTACTGAGTTCTTCATCTTGCTCCCCTGCCCCTAGTGCTTCATCATCGCTTCCCTCAATACCTTAATATGAGAAAAACAGGAAACAAAAAGAAGATAATGTATTCATGGTAAGCACCAAGGGTTCAAAAATCTGAGAGACCATGTTTTGCTAGGAACATCTCAGTACACCCTCATTCCCTGTACACGAGGAACTAAGGACGTTAGCCTGTGAATTATTATCACAGAAGTTCCACTTGAAAAATCCAATAGGTAAATTTGCAATTCATTACTGGTAAAGTCCTCTAATGTTAAAATCCTATATTATCTTACTAATTTTCCTTTTCCAAAAGGTTATTTTTCCAGCTTGGTAGCAAAAACAATGTTATATCAAAGAACTCATGTTTTTCCTTTCACACTATGTACTTTCTAAGAGAGTACAGGAACAATACTAATTACGTCTTAGTGTAAGTTTCTACCAGATTGAGTAGAGTTGTGTGCTTCTAAGCACAGAAACATAGTTTGTGCTAAAAAAATTATATGCAGATTCCAATATGCAGTACTTTTCCTTAGAAATGGAATACGACTCCAGATTCATGCCTATTTGAAAAACCTGTTGTTTAAAAATGCTGAATGGGAGCACTTGCAGTGAAAACAGTGTGAATGTTCATCAGCTGTCCTAAAAAGGTTTTACCTATTTCCTCAGCAATCTTTTGCCTTTGGGATTTTTCCTTCACTGTAAAAACTATCCTCCTCTTCTCGTCATCATCTTCATCATCACTGGCATCATTTTCATCTTCTCGAACAAGGCGGCTTTTACCTGGTTCACTGTCAACGGGGGTAAAGTCTCCAAGTTCACGAGCCATTTGACGTTTTTTCCTAGCGGCATGAATAAATGCAGCATCTGGAATTTCTCCTAGAGACAGATATTTGCACCGTTAAACAACAACTGCAATGAAACAGGTACTATGACTTCTTATTACTCACCTCTGCCACCCTACCAAATCATTTGTGCAAACAGAAAAAAATGTGAGAGGAAAAAAAATCCATACTCACAAAAACATTTGCAAGCAACTCACAAGCTGAACATGCAAACTCTCTGACCAGAAACACTCAAAGCTGGGATCTTCCCCAAAAAGTGTGGCTCTGCCTCCAGCAGCTCATATGCCGTAAGAGCAGAAGCCTGATGTCCCTTTGGGAAATATTCTGGAGAAAGAGGAAGACCTTTTACAGGAGTTGCTACGGCAAACGGAGAAAGAAAACACTTCACTATGACACCTCCTGTCCTTATATTGCTCCCAACTCTTCTTAATTTGGAGGAACAAAAAGCATCGGCCATTCCAACAGATGATGATAACTCAGAGACTAAGAGGACACGAAACCAGACAAAGGTAATATGAGAAGACTGAAAAATACAGGGGAAAAAAGAAAAGCACACCTAACTAAAACCAAAACACTAAAATCCCTAGCACAAAATCAACGCAACATACACATGTCATATAAAGAATGGTCCCTCCAAATCAAGTTTTTGAAACATTAATAATTTCAGCACTGCTTTGATTAGGCATGCACATAAGGTTAAAGTTCAAATTTCTTTACACTTGACATGAGATGCTCTATTCAAGCCAGCAATATCTTTACAGATGCAATAATGTACATTTCATACCACTTTGCAATTATTCCTAAAAGGAAAAATTATTTCGGGGTCAACCAAGAAATTATTTCTCCTTTGAAATATGGTCAGGGCAAGCAGACAGATCTTCTGTTTGGGGGGCCAGCTGCCATGAGTTAGCCAGCCATTAGTAAGCTAGTTTCAAAAATACTTTCTCAGACCAATTTCTTTGGCCTCAGTGCCTGAGTAGAACCTCATTAGAGAAAATGAGATAGGAAAACAATTGAGGTACCATGCAGACCTCTAACTGAGACATTCAAACTAAAGACAGAATTTTAATTGAAAGCAGTTAAATTTCACGTAAGTCACCTATTCCAAATCTAGATTTTCTTAAAGCTTGTCATCACTTAGACAAATTCCTGCTTTTGACATCAAGATCAAGCATTCGTAGTAAAACATTTTCTCACAAGGCTTGTAAAATTGAACAGCTCTGGAAAAAAACAAGTTTCCAGAATTCCCAGATGTTGGATAAGTTGCTGGAAAATATTTCCTAATCTCTCAAATACCTTACACTGCTGTAAATGCTGGTTAAAGCATTTGTTAACATATCAGACATATTACAGTAACCAACCTGGGCGGAGAACATTCAGTGATGACAGAGCACTTGAGAAAGCCCCACCGGCTTTTGTTTTTTCTTCTTCCTTCTCACTTTCAACTTCCATTTCTTCCTCACCATGCTCACTGTTTGCAGTCCCATCTTCTTGACCTATATCCTTAATTTGTCCTGTCTTGTCTAGTGGTGGTTCAACTGGTAAGACAAAGTCCATGTTTTACTCTTTTTATAAAGATCACTCAGACATATTTTTTAAGGTTTAACAACCAAAGGAAAAAATTAAATGAAAATGTTAAATGATAATTTTATTGCTTAAGATCTAGTAAAATATGCATTCTTAATTGTGATTAAGTTACTGACATACTCTCAAAACAAAGTTCACAAAGCAGACACCCCAGCAACCACTAAACTTTCTACATATTGCCAAGTACTAAAAAAGTGAGGGAACTCAATAATTAAGATCACGTGTGCAACCTTCACACAGCCTCTTAAACAAGTAATTAGAAAGCATTGCCTCTGTTAAACCAAATTGTCCCACAAGAACATTCATTTCAAAAGAATATTTTCATATTCCTCTCGGGCTGGGTGCAACATTACCCTACATTAGGTGGGTAACACATATATACAGGCAGAAGGTACAAATATTATGGAAAAAAAAAGCATGTTAAATCCAGCTATCCAATGCAAGCTGCACATATCTGAGTTTTCAGAATTTAGCATTTGTTTAGAGAATCTAGACTACTGGCTCAGTAGCAGCCATGGTCTTTGCACTATAACCAAACCAACTATAGAGACTGCAAAACAGACAAACAAAATGAAGTATACACTAGCCATGTGCAAAATGCAATTCTTTAAGGATCTCTGTGACAGAGGAAAAAATTAAGATCAAGGCTTCCACAGATCACCTGAACATCAGCCACAGAAATTATTATTTCTGCTTTTGCTCATGCCTCACACCACTGCATAGGTAACTTGAAGATTCTAATAAGAAAGAATTTGTGTGTTTTTAAAATGCAGACGAAGCCTTTAAAAATCTCAAAGATTTTTCAAAAGACTAATTTAATTAACTTAAACTAGGGCAATTTTCTGCATGGCACCATGTTCAACTCTCATATGCTTCAGCTATATCACTGCAATCTTTGCCGCTCAGCTTGTGCTTGTAGTGTTATGAGTTATTACTCTACAATGACATGAAAATCCCAGGCTCTACTCTAAGCTCTGGAGGACTGTACGTTGTTAAAGATCCTTCTGCTCCAACACTTTCATCCTGTCAGTTTGATCATAAAGTCTACTCTAAGGTCCAAGTCCTGAAATAGACAGCTGTTGAATAATTTACTTTAATAACAAAGAACACCACTCTGCTCACCTCAAAAATCTTCCTTTTCGAGAAGATGGATTACAGGGACACATCCTGACAGATAAGCACCAGACACAGTTCTAAACTAATTTAACAACTGACAACTGTATACATATCTGAGAAGTTTCATCCTTCTACACTCATTTCCACATGAGAGAGAATCAAAGAACTCTCTACAAGCTTCAGAACAGCATCTGGAAGGTTCAACTGAACATTTAATGCATGCTTTACTTCAGTTCTAAGTGCTAAATCCTCTAAAAAGACGAACAATTCGTCTTGAAAATAAGTAATTTGTATTTACAATACTTAATCTTTCCCATTACAAAAGTTACTGTTAGTTTTGCAGTTACCATCTGTTGGAGAATTGACCTCTGTTCTAACTTTTGATTTTTCAAGATCTTCTTTGTATTCTTTCTTCAATTGTTTTACAATCTTTTTGCTGTAACTTGATTTCTTCACTTTAAAAACTTCTTCAGTTTCTTTAAAAGAGAAGTTGGAAAACATTACATTAGACTTATGAAGACGTATACTTACCTATTAAGCTTCTTAATTTTGTACCTAGAACTTAATAAATGCCACTAACAACATAATTTAATGTGACTTCACATTGGTGCTATTGCAACAAAACCAGTCCCATACCCTTTCATGCAGACTCATGTCTGCCTCATTTTTCTGGAGTTATTTTCAAGTGTATTCATCCCGCTCACAACAAGGTCACAGAAGAGCAAGGCAGAAGATACACACAAGTGTACACACATGGCCTACTCTTATCTGACTGGAGGGGTTTTTGTTTGGTTTTTTTTTTTTTTAATATAAAACCAACCACACAAAAAACAACAACCAAACAAAAAACAGCTGATCCTTCACTGCGACTACAAATTTGGAAGGATGTGAAGTCACAACATTTTGGACCAACAGTCTTTACAGCCACACATACACACAACTCACGAATAAGGGAATGGCTGGTTCTGGTTGTACTACCAGTTCAAATGCCTGCAGCACTACCAATGCCTGCAGCACCACAACCCACCAAAAGGTACTAAGTAAGTTAAAGAACTAAGTAACATAGAAAAAAAAAATAAAATCAAAGTTTGATGTAGAAAATCTAAAAATCTGGTGGTCTTTTGTTTGTTTTTTTAAGTCTGTAGTGTAACTCCATGTTTCCAGTACTTCTGTCAAGATTTCAAATCACTAGTTTTAGAATCCAAGTTCCAGTGATTACAAAATAATTCCTTCTAAGAAAATTCAAGATGCATACTAACTCTCCTGATGACGATGGTATCACAAAAATAAGCTTCTCATTTTATTCACCCAGAACTTCTGGGATGCAATGAACTCTGGAGTTTGAGCAGTGTTTTTCAATAATTCTTCATATGTAATAACTGTTATTCATGATCAGATTATGTGAGTGTGAATGGACCAATTCATTTGTACAGCATCTGCTGGAATACTGCAGAATTACTTGCTGAAGCACAGTACAAATACAGCTATGCTATTTTTCCAAAAGCTGAGGTCCAGAAGCTGCTCAACCACTTTTTCCACTATTTGCGCAAGTTAATCTAATAAACGTCGTGGGCAGCTAGATGAACTAACTGCAACAAAACACCAGTGGCTTCCCATGGAGTCTGCTAGGACACCATGCAGCCCTACATGCAAACACCAGCCACATCAGATAAAAACAAAGCTGCCCCTCAGACAGCACTGCTGGTTCTGGGGGGGCCTGCACAGGACCTAGGTCTAGTACTTGCTACCGTACAAACCCAGCTCAGGCTAAAGCCTGTGCCCAGCTGCAGTGAGCCTAACAGGGGTGCAGCAGTCAGACATCAGCTATACGGACGTAGACGCGATCTACCTCGCTAGGCCGGAATTAAGCCCGTGGGACATCACCCCAGTGCTGGAAGTACGGTGGCCCCGCGAGAGGGGACTCTGGCCCGCGAAAGCAGCACGGCCGAAGGCGGCTGCCCACGGAGCGCTCCCTCCCTCGCTTATGCCACCCCTCATCACCCCTACGTCACACGGGGCAACCCGACTACCTTAAAAAAAAAAAAAAGCAAACAAAACACACCAACAAACAAACAAACAAACAACACCCCGGCTGTTTTGGGGGACGGGGTTTGCGCAGACGCCGGGCAGAGACCCGCTGCAGGCTGAGCAGCCCCAGGTCCCTTCCAGCCGTGCAGGCAACGAGCCAAAGGCCGCCCGGCCCCCGGTGCCCGCGAGCGGGCAGCCCCCCGCCTCACCCTCCTCCTCGTCCTGGAAGCTGAGCAGGCTCGCCCGCGGCACCTCTTTGTTCTCCCGAGGCCTCTTCTTCTCCTTGGGGCGCCCGGCCCCCGGCAGCCCATTGCCCTGCTGCTGCGGCGGCGGCGGGGACGACAGGAGGGCGGGCGCCGGCAAGGCCCCCAGGCCAGCCCTGTCGGCTCCCATCAAGCCCAGCCCCAAGCCGAGAGCCGCGCCGTAGCCCGCGGCGCAGGCGAAGGCCGCGGGGCTGCCGGGCAGGGCGAGGGGCACGCAGCCGGGGGGCAGCGGCAGGAGCCCAGAGCCCGCCGCCAGCGCCATGGAGGCCTCACCGGGCCCTTCACCCCCCGTGCCGGCCACCGGCCCCGGCTCCTGAGGCGGCTCCTCGTCGCGCTCTTCGTCTTCCTCCTCCGAGTCGTTCCGCTTCCTCACGTTCACCCTCCGCGCCTTACGGAACATCCCGCCGAGCACCGAGCCCCCGCGCCGCTCTGCTCCGGCACCGCCCGCTCCCGCCACCCCGCGCCGCGGCCCAGTCCCGGCTCCTCGAGCATGATCGCCGCCGCGCCGGCGGCTACAGCGCCACCTGCCGCCCTCCCCCTACTGCCGCCTGCCCGCCAACGGCAAGCGGCCGCCCGACCACAGAGAGGCGGCGGAGACGGAAGATAGAGCGTACACCTCGAGGAGCGTAGAGAGCCAGGGCTAAAGCAGCCCACCTCGCCGCCCGCCACACCCCCTCTTTCCTTTCCCAGCGGCCGCCGCGGCCGCCATCTTGTGTCCAAGAAAGCCCGGCGCGGCAGAGGGAGGCGGGAGGCCGCAGGCCGCGCGCGGGGCCCCTGTGGAATGCGCAATTGCCCGGGTGGGCGGGGGGCGATCGTGGCCGGTGTTCCCCCGGGGTGAGGCGGGATGCGGAGCTTCGGTTTCTCCGTCCCCGCCCCGGTGGGCTTGTTTTTGACGACCAGCTTGGGGACGGCGGCAGCGGGCACCCGGAGAGGGTGCAGATACCCAGGTCCACCCTCACAACGTCATTCTCGGCGGGTAGGGTGCTCCGGGGCTCCACACGGCCTCTGCCGGAAAGCAGCTGCCCTCCCTGAGGAGATGTTCTCTTCTGCCTTGGAGGGAGAAATGATGTGGTCTTGTCATCATTAGTGCTACACAGTGGCATGTTTTATGTGTGGGGCCCCTTGAGGTTCAGTTTGGTCGGGGCTGAGGGCATCTTCGGGAGTCTGCCGAGCTTGCCTTATAGAATCACAGGTTGGTTTGGGTTGGAAGGGACCTCTGTAGACCATCCAGTCCAACCCACCTGCTGAAGCAGGTTCACCCAGAGCAGGTTGCGCAAGGATGTGTCCAAGTGGTTTTTAGTATCTCCAGAAAAGCAGACTCCACAACCTCTCTGGGCAGTCTGTTCAGTGCTATGGCACACTCAGAGAAGTTTCTCCTCATGTTTAGATGGAACCTCCAGTGCTTCAGTGTTAAGGAAAAACTGAGTTTGCTGGCAGATACCAAAAGATCAGTGGCCTTTTTGAGGGCAGTCTTTCTAAGTACAAGTGTTTGGAACTGGAGGAACATCTTTTCAGTCCTGCCATACCAGGAGGGTGAGACTGCCCTGCAGCCTGTCTTTGCCAGCCGCCTTGGGAGGTTGCCCAGGAGGAGATAGAGGGGCCTGGCTGGTCTCCTGCAGCCTCTCACTGTGGCTGCACAGCAGGATCTCCTGTAGAAAGCATTGCATACTTTTGGGGTGTTCTCAATCTCTGTTGACTTCCTGAAGTCACACCAGAATCACTAGTAGGAAGAAAACTGTAAATTTATAGCTTCTATCTCCATTTCTTTTTCTGATTAAAAAATAATCACCTTGATTTCCATTCATTGGCATATCTAGTAATCATGCATCAAGGTTAAGGACTGGCAAATACATACAGGTTGAATCTGATACATCGAGAATTAAGCCATTGTGTATATAAACATTAATTGCTGTAAATATGTGACCAAATGGCATAGGATGTTGAGTGTGGTTAAGTGTGAGTACCTTACACTGGGATTTAAAACAGATCTGCAAAATCACAATTATTTCTGCAGAGTGATACTTAATGTACCGTGTGTAGTTTACATGCAGACAAAAGAAACTTCCACCAACTGCTAAAACGTGTGGTATATGTTTTCTATGTGTTGCTCTGAAGAAAGTCTGCAAGCTTCTAATACAGTAATTTCATATGGCAAAGCCATATAAAATTGAAATTGGGAGAAGAATGGGGGTGTTGAAAACATCACTGCAGTACTGGTGCTGTGAATTTCTGCTGCACATATAACTGAGAGGAGGATTTTTTTGCTGATTCCTGGAAGATCTGCAGTGCTTAGTTGGGCACAGGAATAAAAGGTCTTTTACATAAGTATTATTGAGAACACTATAGTGGCAAAAGTAACTGAAGCTGTAATTTGCAGTGTTAGAAAGCCTATGGATTTATTCATGTTACGGTTTCTTCCTGACAAGGCCAGAATACATACATTATGTTACTGCTGCATGTGTGAGTTTTGAACAGGAACAGCAGTGAATTACTGCTGTTACCGCAATGTGGAAGTACTATGTTATGCAGCACGGTTTTTACTAGAGGGCAGCAATACCTCAGTGAATTCACTGAAGATCATTTATCATCATCATCATGTGATTCTCTCAGATTTTAAAATAGAGGGTTGGTAACATTTAAAAATGATATTTGTGTGTGCCAGCTCTTTTTGTTTTTGGTTTTTTTTTTTTTTTCCCCCAGAAAGCTATCCCGTGCAGGATTAGTAAGTAGCCAGTTTGTGAAGACAAGGTTAGTTGCACAGACAGTTGGAGCATGAGATTCTTGGACAGACAATCTGAATTATTGGCCTGTGGCTGCAATACATTCCAGGCACGCAGCATGCTCAGAACACCACCCCTCCATCCCCCTACTGCCAAGCTCTGGCAGCCCTAACCATTTTGTAACCTGCAACACAATCATGAGAGGTGTCACAAGAAATATTTGTTGTCTGGGTAGAAGGCTTACAGTTTGTTGCCAAGGTGCTGACAAAAGAAAGAACATCTTCACAACAGCTGATTTAATAATTCTCTGATTGAATTAAATTGGGTTCAGTCCCCTGCCTTCAAACACCTGTGTGCTTAAATCTGTTAATTTGTAATTGCAAGAAGACCCCATTAATTCAGTAGTTATGCATGGTTGATTTCAGTGAGAAAACTCACAGTAATGGAAGGTGTACATGTATTTAAATATTCTGAAAAATTAAGTTTTGCTTCTTAGCAAAACTACTCCATCATTTATTATAGTTATACAAAAAGTATTTCTTTAAAGTTGTTGAAGCAAATTCATTGGTTCCTCCAAATCTAAATAGCCATTCTCCTCAATACACATATTTTATCACAATTTGTTGCAGTCCTTTGCTGGCAATGCCAGACTGTTAGGACTTGCTGTTGTAAAGCCTTTATTGTACTATATGGATGAATCCCGGCCGTAGTCATATCTCATAGAATGCAAATCCTGCTGACTTTGGGCTATATCAATAGTCCCAACATATGTTTTTCAGGGGATGGCGATCTTTCTCTTACAGTGCATCTGAAAATTGTTTGCTACATGTCTTGCCAGAAGCCTTGCCTCCCTTATCAGATGAGAGTCTTTGGATGGAGCTTTTCTCTTTCCTCATAGGGGAGAACATGAGCAGTACTTGCTGTTATCACAAAAGATGAAGTCAAGCTCTCTGAATTTGGGGAAATTGCAGGTGTTGTCACACCTGATGCACAAGAGGCAGGACTTTCCCTGTGAAGAGCCTCTTTGTGAGCACGGTGGTGTCTCATCTGTTAGGTGGCTTCTTGCCTGGTGCTTTTCCGTGGTGCGTGCTGGGGCTTGGCAGAGAGCAGAGCATCCTGGTCATCACCGAAATGCACTTTCAGTTGTGTGCTGAGGTTGGAGGCTGCCTGTGTAGCCTGGCCTTCCTTTCGTAAGACACTGCATCACCCAGCCTGAGCAGAGGGTTCCCAGCTCTGGTGAGTACCCAAGGGCAAGGACAATGCTGTGCTTCCAGTCTGAGTAACCTGTAGCCACCTCACACCCCTTGAACCTGACAGCAGTGGGCCGTATTGACAGGGGCATGGCCAGTAGATGAAGGGAAGAGATTATTCCCCTTGTCACAGCACTTCCTAGGCTGCATATGGAGTGCTGTGTGCGGTTTTGTTCCCACCAGTGAAAGAAGGATATGGATTAACTGGTGTGGTCCAGTGGTGAGCCACTGAGATGGTCAGGGGCTAATGCATGTGACTGTGAGAAAAGTGTAAGGCAACTGGGCTTGCTCAGCCTAGAGAAGGGAAGGCTGGGCTTAATATATGGACAAACATTTCCACATGCAGAGCAGGTTGCCCAGAGAGGTTGTGCATGCTCTGTCCTTGGGGGTTTTTGGGACCTGATTGCAGAAAACCCTGAGCTGCCTGGTCTGATCATAGAGGTGGCCCTGCTTGGGGCAGGGGGTTGGACTGGAGACCTCCTGAGCTGCCACGTAACCTAAGTGATTCTCTGGAGGCTCTGGGTCTTCTGCAACTGGAGGTACGTAGTTACGTCTCTTTCTGTCCAAGGCACAACCTTAAACCAAAATTTATCTGCAGATTTCAGTTCTTAGTTGATGATATATATATATAAAGAAAAATGTACTGATGCCTTCTAAAACAGTCATTTCACATTTTCTTTGTTCTTTAAGAAAGCATTTTGCTGAATTAGTCGGATGAGTCTGTCTCACTGGAAACACCACCTTGTAGAGTGCTATCACAGTCAAAACTCCATCCCCTAACAGCTCCTCTTGGCCAAACCAAACAGACTTAAGAAGTCCCATCTCTCTCCTAGAAGTTTACTATGCCTCCGACTAGAGAATATGTTAAATAACTCAGTAAATGAATGTTACAACATAGCTCTTGTTGTCTGAGGTTGAGAAAACATCAGAGTAGAGCAGGCTGGGAAAGTGCTCTGTGATACTAGAGATGTTTTCCACGCTGTACGACTTCAGCAAAGAATATCCATTGAAAAGTGAGGTATCCAGAAAAGAAATGTATGCAAGCATTTGTCTGTCTTTGCTGTGCACTGGAAGCAAGTCATCTTTTTCATTGTTGCTGCTGCTGTGGATGGTTACACTCTGCTCTGGAAATCGTCCCTTGACCTTGTTTACCCGAAGCTTTCGAAGTCCCCAGATTGCCAAGTATTCTGTTGGGAGAGGAGTGGTGCCACAGAAGGAGAGCTTCAAATCCCATACCCTTGTGAAGTTGAGGAGCATCTCCAGCACAGAGGTGTCTGTAAACCAAATGGTCAGGTGGCTCTTGTAGGTAGTTTTTTCCATGGTAGAAGGCAACACTGTTTTGCAATTGCACATCAGGTTTGCCAGGCAGTAATCACAATCACGGATATCAACTGAGCAGCTGCAGTTGCGAATTGTGTTTTCCTTGGTGAAAATTAGTGTATGGTTCTTCTGACTTCTCACAAAACTGCCAGTGATGTGTATGCCAAGGAAGCCAGCCAAAATGAGAGCCAGCCAAAAGGAGAAAGCAGAGAAGGCTCTTGGCTCCATTAGTACTAGGGCACCAAGCTGCCAAATGTCTTCTTTTCCTCAGTGAATTATATCACTTTTCTTCACCTTCTGAGAAAAACAATTTATTTATTATACTGAAGACCACTCAAAGGTTAATATTACTTTGCTCTTCCCTCTCATTATCTGTCTCACCTGTTCAGAACCATGTTGCAGTTTTGCAGGTTGCCCTGCTTTAGAGGAGAAGTACAACTGCACTGATTGAGAACAACGAATTGCAACTCGTATTTGAGATTCGTCTTTCACTCCTCTTTTGCTCTAAATGGTTTAATCTGCTTATCGGACGGCTTGGACCCACTTCTCTACCCAGGCAGCTCCTCAGCCTGCCCAGTCTGAAGGTAAGGGCAGAACTCCCATTACCCTTTTCTGCTTTCTGCTTTCCCTTTGTCTGTCTCCCAAATGACCATGTTCTCCACTCTGACGAGTGAGACAGTCTGGGAAGGGCTAAAGACGGAAGCTGGAAGTGGTTTGTTTCACACCTGAATTGTTAAGTAAAGGTTGTGATAACCTTCCCTTTAAACTGAGCGTGGGATATAGAGGGCAAAGGGAAAGAAAGAAAGAGTGGCTAAGGACGGAAGTACTGCTAGATGCAGCACATATTCTCCTGAGCCATGTGGAATGTTAACAGCTTGTTGCTGATAAAACCTGCTTTTGATACATATGAAGCTACCTCTGCTCCAGCCTCAATCTGTAAGTTTTGGGGAGCAAGGACCATCTTTCACTGTGTCTCCACATAGCAACTAGCATAGGATAGTTCCTGGCTTTGTTGGTTGCTCTGGCCCTCTTTATTTACCCTGGCAAATGAAGTAGAACCTTCATGCATGTTTATGACAATGGAGCAAGTTTCCATCCCAGCCATGCTCCACTTCAGATGGTTGGGAGCAGGTTTGGTGAGGACTCTTGGATTCTCAGCTACCAGCCCTTTGGTTTTCAGAGCAGTGTTGGGTCTAACCATGAGCATCTGGGCTCTCCTGGCATATTATTAAATGACGGTACGAGCAGAATGTCATTTCTCAAAACAAATTATAAGATGTTGGAAAGTTTGTCAGATTTTACTGTAATTATTTTGAAGCACCAAGAGACATTAGAGCCAAATTTTGACCAAAAGCAGCAAGTCTTAGTGAAGGCATCAATAAGGTATGCACTGGACAGAATTTGGTCCTTAGTACGTGAAAATATTTTTCCAGGTCAAGAATGCATGTGTCTAGCACTTCAGAAAACATGGCAATATACCTAAGGTTTTGGAGAAGCATACCAGATAAACAGGAAAATAAAAATATTTATAATAAATATACAAACTGGTTTTGTCTGTTACTCAGTCTTCCATCATTAGACAGTGGAATCTTCTGCTATGAACTTCATAATCATTTAACAGACTGAGAAATGTGTTTTTAGGATCACACTAAAGTTCTCTTAGTCATTAGCATTACCATATACATGGTAGTTTAACAGATATGTGATTTAGATCTAAATGTTTTAAGTCCAATTTCTGCTGAAAGTTCAAGTGAGAGTGTTCTTTGCCTGATATTAAATATTAGGAAACCCACAAAACTGTCTTGACAGAGTAGTTTGTGTCCAACTTTCCACATTTCTCACTGATAGAGGATATAGTCCTCTAGTACACCATTTTTGTTCAAAATTCATACTCCTGTCAGTGAATCTGTAGAAACTGTGATGCTTGGGAAATGACCAGCACTTTGCCACACATAGGAAGAGAAATAAAAGGGAAAGTTATGTGCACATGGAGGAAGAATCTGCACATAAGAAATGGTGGACTCTGGGCCAGACATTACCACCAGATCTTTTCCAGGAATGAGATCTTTAGCTTGTGATAAGACAGTTGCATGAAAACATCGGTTTGTTGCTTAACAACTATTGAAAAGTAATTAAATTGTTAAGATGTAATAGGAAAATGATGGAGAAAAAGAGACCGTGGTTTTGAGCTACTGCATAAGTCACTTGTTTGCTGATACTTGCCTGTTGTGTGCAGTTCAGATCCCAGTATTTCAGAAAGGAGACCACAGGAATGGAGTTCAGAGAAGAGCAACAAGAGTGATGAGATATGGAAAGGCTTCTCTTTCAGCAAGGTGCAACTGTAAATGAGAAAAGAGATGGTTGCGGCAGGATATGGTGGTGACCTATAACAGCACAAATAACATGGAGATGATGGGTAAAGGTCAGTTTTTCCCTGTTTCATGCAAGAATGAAACATCTCAAATAAAACCAGTAGGGTCACAGCTGACTTGTTGATCCTTAGCAAAGGTGGTGCAAAAAGTTTTCACAAATCCAAGGCAGGACTGGGTAAGTTCAGTGAGGACAAGTCTGCTGCAGTTATCATGCACACATGCACCACACATCTGGCTACAGAAGGCCCTGTGCTGAAAATAGTTGGAGGCAAAGGAAATTACAGCAGTAAGTATCACATGTTCTTATCCCATTTGACATCTCTCCTACGCACAGTCTTATAGCTGCACATGGAGATGGCTACTGGACTAGAGGGGTCTTTGGTCTGACAGAATATGGCCATTCGTGTACAAGACCTATATAGTGCAAATGTGTGCAAACTGACTCCAGTGTGATTTAGTTCTGTATGTACTCCCTGAATTCAGTGTGTTGTTTTCTTAAATGGAGGATACAGACATTTTAGTGCTTATATCAAATATCTAATCTGTGTTGTGGGACATACCAGAAATACCAGTCCAACTGTTGGCTAATGTTTAACTTCAAAGGTCGGACTTATCTAAGCTATAGCTCTTCTGCTATCATTACTACTAGATTAATTTGGTCTCCAGTATCTAAGCATCTAATCATGCATCACAATGAAAATCCTGTTACTAAACCTGCACACTGTGCTTGCTAACAAATGTGATAAATCAGAAATCTATAATATCACTGCTGTTTCACAACTCGATAAAATTATTTTTATTTATCTGTTTTAGAGGTAATATTTTAAAGAAGAATTCCTAGACAATGCTAACAATATGAGTTTGAACTAAGCAAAAGAGATTTTAATTGAAGACTCGGCACGTCTGCATTTCAAACTCCCACGTTTGTCAACATGGTGATACTGCTTTTCACAGTATCACAGTATGTTTGGGATTGGAAGTGACCTCAAAAGATCATCTAGTCCAATCCCCCTGCTGGAGCAGGAACGCCTAGGTGAGGTCGCACAGGAACATGTCCAGGTGGGTTTTGCATGTCTCCAGAGTAGGAGACTCCACAGCCTCCCTGGGCAGCCTGTTCCAGTGCTCTGGCACCCTCACTGAGAAGAAGTTTTTTCTCAAATTTAAGTGGATCCTCTTGTGTTCCAGCTTGATCCCATTACCCCTTGTCCTATCATTGTTTGCCGCTGAGAAGAGCCTGGCTCCATCCTTGTAACACTCACCCTTTATATATTTATAAACATTAATAAGGTCACCCCTCAGTCTCCTCTTCTCCAAACTAAAAAGACCCAACTCCCTCAGCCTTTCTTCATAAGGGAGATGCTCCACTCCCTTAATCATCTTTGTTGCCCTACGCTGGACTCTCTCCAGCAGTTCCCTGTCCTTCTTGAACTGAGGGGCCCAGAACTGGACACAATATTCCAGATGGGGTCTCACCAGGGCGGAGTAGAGGGGAAGGAGAACCTCTCTCGATCTACTGACCACCCCCCTTGTAATACACCCGAGGATGCCATTGGCCTTCCTGGCCACAAGGGCACAGTGCTGGCTCATGGTCATCCTGCTGTCCACCAGGACCCACATAACATGTGAGAATTTACTAGTCGTAAAACATTAGAATAAAATACTTTGATGCATTCTCATTAGTTTTAACTCTTCATTCATTTTCATATTTTTTTCAGTACCTGAAGAGCGGGAAATCTTTAGTTGTCTACTGTACTGCAGCCAACCAAACCCCAATTTCTTCCAAGGTTAGCTTAGTTGATAGCATTTGGGCTCTGTCCATCAAAATCCAAACAAAATTCCTAATTTTGGCATTCCAGGAAATGTTATCTCCAGAAATACTTGATATCTTCTTCTGTTCCCTGCATGCAGAAACATTCCTATCAATTCAGGTCTTGTTATTTAGTTTCTGTGTGGTTTTGGTGAGTGATATGCAACCAGTGAAATATATGTTGCATGTTGTCCATCAGTGAAGTGTGAAATGCACCTGCAGTGCACCTTTACTTAAGCTACCAATTATCTATAGAAAAATGTGTCTGTTAATCAAATTACTTTGCTGTCTGCACTGATTAAGGCTTGGAAAAAGCTTGGCTTAAATTTTAAGGGGTGAGGGGAGCTGCCTTGCAAGGAAGAAGCAACTTAAAGTTAACTGCACTCGGTTGTTGACTCTGAGTTGTATCATTTTGAACTATTACTGCTGTCAAGGGACTGTTAAAAAGGAGGGGGGTCACTAGTTAGCAAGAGTTTCTTTTCACTGAAAGCCTAGGAGGGGAGGTCTTTATCTTTTCTTCTCTAGGGGTGGCTCAGAAGAGTCTGAATTTCAGTAAGGAAGATAAAGAAGATTGTGAAGCAAAAGTTTCAGACATGGCAGTTGACAGGACTTTGCCAGGGGAGAAGGTGGGGGAAAAAGAAAGAGGATCAAGGAAGAGCACGGATCTGAAAAACCGGGCCAGGGCCTGAATCTACGCAGGATGATGTCTTGTTAACATGAAGCTAAATGGCTTAGGTGATCTGAGTTTAATCATTGAAAGGACTGAAACACAGAATTGTTAATGTTTTTTCAGTTTGCTGTGTTGATGTCATGATGAGCTACACAAAGAATAAACCCTTAGTCTCTCAGGAAGTAGTTTTGAAGTTGCAAAAACTAATTGAGTTATTTTCAAAAATCTTCCTCCTTTGCAGAGATTCCTTGTATTTTGGATTGTTTGTAATGCAAAGGTGCATTCAGCAAGCCTCTTGGAGATGCAGGAAACGCCTTTGTTGTAATACCGTCATTAAGCTGAAAGAAAATATGGGGCAGTTCTTTTTCCTGTTTTGGGGCTGTGTTCTCCATCATCTCCAAATTTACAAATAACAAAGGAATGTCTTTAGAGAACTGGAGAATTTCGTCTATGGGATACATCTTTCCATCATGCTCTCTCTCTGAGAATTACCAACTCCCCTTAACAGAGGTAATTTACCCATTGAGCTCACTAAAATATTTTTACGTATAACCTATGGAAACCCAAGGAATGCATCAGATTTTGGTACATGTCAAGAATTTATGTACCATTTTCTAGGGAAAATTGATGGATATAACATGTTCTGTTCCCTCATTTTTAAATCAAGCTTAGCTAGATTTACAGTATAATCAGTACATATTCAGAGACTAAGCAACAAGTTCTGCAGCCTTCTGCCTTGGTTGTGTCTAGAAGGCAGCATTTTAGTGATAAAACAACCCAACAGACTCAGTCTATGTCTTACTCCTCTACTATGCTACCAACTTTGGCAAAGGGAGGTTTATCATATCGTTACAAAGACAACATCAATGAGTGTTGTTTCTCCTTAACATTTAAAAAAATCTATAGATATTTAAAGACTTTTCCACCTGACACAATTAATTTTACAGCTTGTTTCCACAAGCCATTCAACATTTCCTTGCTTAACAGCATAGTGGGTTTAGCAGTCCTGTAAAAATAAAATCATAAGCATTTTTCTTCTTTTCAGTTTATTCTAGAAGATTGATGAACTTCAGAAATCAAATCTGAACTTGGCAAATGATCTGAATGTGCTTCCCTTACAGGTCAGTAAACAAAAACCTGCCTGCTTTTATGCACGTGTTCTGTTGCAGAGAATAATCCCTTTGTCTACAGAAGCTCGAGCTAAGAAGGAGCTGGTCTGCATTTTATTTCCATAAAATTCAATTCAGGTGTTCTAGACAGTCATTCTCGTCCAACCTTTCATGTGGTGGTCATCAGTCTTTGAAAGTGACTGGACTAATAGTAATGGTGACACATTTTCATACCAGGGGTGATTGGATTTGTTCATTAACCAGTTGCAGTGAGCTGATCAATAAAAACGTTTTGATTGAAACACACAATGGCTCTGTAGCCTAAGCGTGGTATGTGCTATAGGAGTCCTCTGCTACTGCTGAACGTTTCATTTAAACTTTTGAGTAAAAGAATCTAGAGCTCTGCCAGGCAACAAGATGACCTCCAGCAGAAGTAGTACCACCATGGGTTCACTTGTTTGTCCAATTCAGTAAAAAAGTAATTTGTTCAAAAAGATGGTGATTTATTCTAACATGGTTTCTTCATGGTGGTATTACTTCTAACAATAACCCAAACAGTCATGTTTCAAATGAGGTATAGGTGGGATATAATAGCAAGTCCTTCACCCAAGTGCACTGATACTTTTTCTAAGTTTGTCTCATACAGTCAGCAAACAATTATGTAGTGTTCTGAAATTACGCACTGTAATTGCAACGTTTCCTTTCATCTGGTCAGTTTTTGTTACAGCTACAACATGCAGCAAATCAAGATAAATTGGATAAAATAAATACAAGTAAATTGGATAAAGTAAAGCCTGCTTTCTTTCTATCTTCACATAGTCTTGTTTTGGAAATACATTTTGAAGTGGAAAAAACAATAGGTGAGTAAAATTAGTAGATAAATAGCTGCTGAATCACACCCCCACACTGCCTTACCATCCAGAGTCACAATGTAGTAAGCATTTAATGTTTGAGAATGAAGTAAAAAATTAAATTGGTGTATGAGAATGAGCCAGCGCCTTGAATAATAATTAGACTACATTGCCCCAGAGGTCTTTTCTTCTGCCTGCTTTTTCTCTTAAGCAGTCACCCAGCTTCACTAAGCATTGGTAGAGTATGACTGCCCTATAGGAATTACTTATGGTTGATCCAGTTCTCCTCCAAACAGCTGACAGTGTTTCCTCAGTATTTACCTGCCAATTAAAGCCTGTCAGAAAGATTTTAAAT
This sequence comes from Patagioenas fasciata, assembly GCF_037038585.1. Lineage (NCBI taxonomy): Eukaryota > Metazoa > Chordata > Aves > Columbiformes > Columbidae > Patagioenas > Patagioenas fasciata. Next base: position 91,838,244 of record NC_092520.1, read on the forward strand.
CATGGATTTCGGTGTCTGTGAATTGAAGAGTTACCTTGGTTCAGGTATCAGAAAGCAACGATTCAGTGATTACAAAAAGAGTAGTGACAGAAACTCAGCCGCTGCAAGGGATTCCTGGGAAATGGGCAAGTGGAAGTGGGATGTGTTCAAGATCGAGAGATTCTTAATTGCCCTGAAAATGTTAATCATCAAGGTGGCTTTGTTGATTGGTATAATCTTCTTGGTTTTCATCTGGCATTTAAGCTTCCTGAAGTCTAAAGCTACCATCTAGTTTTCATCATAGACTGCTTCAGAAAAGTCTTCCTTGACATTGCTGGGAAACTCTTGCATCATCCCCAATTGGAGGACTTTTTGATACAGCCAGGCCTTTTGAGTTGGATACTTGGAGAATAAGGAAGAAAAGGCAGCTCTAAGCACCAAGAGCAGCTCCATAACTACTGAATAAGTCCATAGTAAGGCATGTATAGGAGCACCTGGACACAGTACCTAAACCCTGGAGCACAGACTCAGCAGGTGCAGATGGGTGAGGAGGAAACCACAGCAGCTCCTGTTGTGGAACGAGGAAGCTATGGGCAAAGGAGGCAGCTGTAGAATGAAGGGGGAAAGGTGGTGATAAGGGGCTTGGTGGAGAAGAGGCAAGTGCAACCCAGGGATAGGATGAAGGAGTGAAGGAAGAAGTGGGAAGCCTTCCTGAATAAATCAGGAAGCTCTTTAATAGAGCAGAACATAGGGAAAGAGTATAAAACTGAGGTCCTGGGGCAATTTTTTTTGCTAACTTCACAAACATCTCCTAACAGAAAGTAAAGGTGAAAGAAAAACATTTTTCTAGAAGAGCCACCCATTCTGCTTCCACTTTGGCTCCTGATTTGTGCAGTTTATAGGCAGTCCAATATTTGTTCTCCAGTAATGTGTTGTTCCTTAAGTGCAAAAACTGGAGGATAACTAGATCCCAGCAGCTGCCTTGGAGTCCATCCAGCCTACTGTGCTAGCCTGGGGAGGGGGAAGGCAACCACTGCTTCAGACCTGTGATCTCTGTGGTAGGGAGGGGAGAAGAGAAGCTACATTCTCTGCTTAGCAGCCAGCAAAAATAATAATGATTTTAGGGAAATTTTGCTTGCTTCCAGTAGCAATAACCTGCTTCTGAAAAAAAAAGAAAAAGATCTAAATCTAGCAAATCATTTATTCATTTTTGTCCTGAGTGGAGGGCCTTTGGAGTGAAAATTGGATTAGACATAGATACCAGCAAAAAATTATTCCAGTTTGCTTGCTTCAGCCATGCATGGTTTTAGATGTGTATCCTTTCCCCAGCATTGAAACCACTGTTTTGTAACACATTATTGCAGTTTTCTAGCTCAGGCTTCCATCCCCAATCCTTTCTCTTCATAGGTTTTGGTAGCTGAATGAGATTTTCAATGCTTATTCAGTAATAGTGTCATTTCAGGTTTCTGAATCTGCTTTGATCATTCCACTTTTTTTTCTTTTTTTTTTTTTTTTGCTAATTGCAGTTCTATGTATTAAGAAGACTGCAAAAAAGCAATAAAAAGCCTTTGGCTGTTGTGTGAGAATGCTACTGTCTCAAGGAAAGTTAATTCTATTCAATGGAAGTCCCAAGCCTATACAATTAATTTCTTCACAGGGTGCTTTCTTCCATTCTCTATTCAGAAAAAAAACTAATTAAAACCCCTCATTGATCTCTTGTGTTAACATGTGCCTATGTGAAAGTGCTGTATTAAGCAAAGAGGAGCTTAAATCCATATAATCTTGTGCAGCTTGAGTAATGTACACAGGATGAATACCAAACCCACCCATTTTAGATCAAAATAACATGAAAGGCTGGACAAAACCAAAAGCATTTAGTAGTAGAACTGCAAGACTACCTCTGTCTTTTCCTGTATGCATGCAGGTATGAGAGGAACGTGTAAAAAAATATGATGCATTTCACAGCAAGGGTGGCAATGAGGACGTGGGGGTCAATGGGCTCATATCACTGCAGCTGATGCGTCGCTCACCAGCTGCCCAGAAACCACAAAAGGGAGGCAAGAGGGAGAGGAGCACAGACAAAACTCCCATTACTCTAAGGAGCAAAGCATGCCCCAGACTTGCCTTCTCAGTGATACTTTATACCAGTCTAACCTGTAAAATGCTAGTTGGAAAAGGGATTTTTAAAGAATGCAGAGGGTGGCTGTGTTTGCATCATGACTAACTGGAGGTTTTTGAAGTGCAATTTCTTTGGCCTTTGAAAGAGTAAATGGAATTTTTTGTTGTTGTGGTTGGTTGGTTGATTTATTTGTATATTTATTTATTATTGTTAGTTTTGTTTTTTGTTTAAAGATAATGCTAGCAATTTGTTTGAAAACCTGTCAGATCTTCTGGAGAAAAAAGAAAAAAACTTTTATTGTTAAATCATAGCTGAAAAAAATAACATCTGTGGTCTGCAGAGAGGTATGCACACGAGAAACAGCAAGTTTAGCTTTTAACATCTACTGAACTAAGCAGGTGTTGAGATACGAGTTTACAGGAAAATGTAAAGAGTTACGTCAAGTCTGAGGAGTCATTCTCTCCATAGGTCTAGTCTGAGTCTTCACTGCAGCATAGCTGCATTATCTGACCAGAAGACCCTAGGGAGTCTCAGGCCCTGAGGGAAACAGATGGCTGGATTTGACCTTTTTACTCTGTGGGAGTTTGAGGAGTTCCCTAAGTGGACTGATGTCAGAGAGACCGGTATTTTGTTTTCCATGTCTTTGTTTAAACAATTATTATATTTATTTAGTTACTCCACAGATAAATGCAGGAAAATATCTCAGTGATAAAAGTTGACATTCTGCAGACTCCAAGGCTGCAGCGTGATCCATGCTTATTGTCAATAACTTGAAAATTGTATTTGCATTCGCTTGTGCAGCGAAAGCCAGGGCTGCACTGGCTCAGCAGCCAGTGCAGAAGCAGTGGTGCCATCAAGTGTAGCGAGACAAATTCCTTCCCAGCAATGATAAAAATGCAAGATAAAATAGGCAACTTGAACACCACACAAACCATTGAAAATATTAATGTCTGGGTATTTTGGTATTCAGGTGTATACAGGCTCCAAGACAGACAATTGATCTAAAATCACCTCTGCAAAATCAGGTTCTCGCAATGCAAAGAAAGAGTTTTTCTGTTAAAGGCCACTTGGGAGGGGTACAAGATGTCACTCCTCTGAAAGAGCAAAGAAAGTTGTTTCTCATGGATCCTCACTGGGACTCTGAATGCAGCTGTCATCAAGCCCATCTGTCCCATACAGAACTTCTGTCCATACTGGAAGCAAATGTTACAGTGGGGAAGGTTGTGACACGCTCTCTACAACTGCCTGAAAGGAGGTTGTAGCATGGAGGGCATTGGTCTCTTCTCCCAAGTAGCAAGTGATAGGACGAGAGGAAATGGCCTCAAGTTGCACCAGGGGAAGTTCAGATTGGTTATTAGGAAAAAATTATTCATGGAAAGGGTTGTCAGGCACTGGAACAGGCTGCCCAGGAAAGTGGTGGAGTCACCATCCCTGGAGGTGTTTAAAAGACATGTAGATGAGGTTCTTAGGGACATGGTTTAGTGCTACAGTTAGGTTATGGTTGGACTCGATGATCTTAAGGGTCTCTTCCAACTGAAATGAGTCTATGATTCTATGTAACCACAAGGAGGCAGATGAATAGGAGAGAACCCAAGGGAAAGGAAGAAGTCTTGTCCTTCCAAAGAACTAGGAGTAGTGATACCTCCCTTTTTCCCTTGGACATATGTCACCACCAGCAGGTCACAGCCTGATTAATTCCAGCCCTGATAGTAGAAACGATGCATATGTAAGGTCTTCATTTTCATGCCTTGATTCACACACACGTTCTGCACTTTTCCTAATAAAGAGCAGGGGACTAAGATGAGTGACAGGATTTGCTTTGCCAGGACAGACATGGAGCTATTCCAGCACAGTACGTGCTCTCCAGGAAGGCTGATACACACTGATCTGACACATTGATCTGGGTATTCACCTTTGAATTGCACCAGGATAAGCATTTACTTAAATGAAAAGTGAGAAGAAAGTGGTATAAAACTTTACCATCTCAGGAGGAAAGCACTGCTCTGGTGCAGCTTTACAAAGCAGCAGCAGATAAAACATACCTTACCTGCTCGAGCACCGTAGGTAGGATTTGTCATTACACCTGTTTAACCGGGTTGAAATCAGTGGTATAAATCTGATCTAATGAAACAGAAAATCAGAATTTTATTTCTAGTAGTGCCATTATGGCAGCGTGTTTCTGTCCTGCCTGCTATTACAACCTATGACTACAAATCCCAGTCTTCTGGTCAGTGGTTATGAAGTGCTTTAAGAGTCGCAGAGGGAAGGCATTACAGAAGTTTCTTCCTTTTGCTATCTAACCAGGCAGCTATTCCAGTCTGTTGACTGATATTTCTCTGCAGTGCCTTCTGCATCTTTCAAATAATGGAAGCATTAGTGGCTTGAACTCTGGTCCTGATGCTTATGAGAGAGGCCTGTACCAAAAAGGTGTCAGGAAATAAAAAATTGCACCCTAGCTTTGCATTAAGGAGATACCCCAGAGTACAAAGGTATATGTTACACTGTGAAAAGATCTTCTACTCCAAATCATAGATCACTACTTTTCAATAACTTCATCTTTCACTTCTTGAACAGTCTAGCCTTTTGCCTTCCAGTAGGCTATTTTTATTTATTTTTGTGAAAAAGTAGGCTTAGCAAATACAATTTCCTTCAGTACTAGCACTGACTCTGAATGTGCTGAATGCAGGTAAGCTACAATGTTAGGGGGTTGTGCTTCCTGTGATTTAAGGTCTGAGTATTCAAAAAAAAGTGTATACACATGCATAGAGCGTGCATTTGTATGCTCACAAATGCACAACATTTTCTTAAAACAAGTACTTTTGTAATTGTAAGGTAGGCACAATCAAATCCCTGTTTATTTATCTGTCCCTAGAAAGGGACACCTTCTGGGAAATCAGGTGTGCTGAGGATGGGTGATCAGCACCGTCTGAAAAACAGAGTTATCCTTGATGGCTCAGGTTGAACACTGAGATACTAAAATTAATTTTACGTCCACTTTTAAAAATTCTCTGTTTTTTACATCAAACCAGCTACTCCATGGAGCAAGCGTACTTGCACTGCGTGAACTTTAGGGAAGAAAATTTGCCTGCAACTTGTTGTTGTTATTATTTCCAAATGCCCTTTCTAACTTGACCTGAACAAAAGTTCAAGTTAAGCATTACATGAAATTAAAGATTTGCCAAGCCCAAAACATGATCCTTACTCCACAAATGAAAATGGTATAAAAAGCATACTTTAACACTTCATTTTTCTGTTGTTCAAATCCTAGATTAAGAAAAAAAAATGCGAGAGGAGAAAGCTGTGTGACAGAAAGCTATTATGAAATGTTAATGACCACTGAGCAGCTGGAGACAGAAACTCTGAAGTGGGACCCCCTGGTGCTGGGCATCTTGGGTCCCGTTCGCTCTCCCAGATAGTGGATGTTGACATTGCCATTAAGACTCCAGAGGCATATAGTGATGGTGTAGGTACTTGGTTTTGTCCTTGCTGTATCACTGACCAGATTTATGCATTAAGTGACAGAAAGAAACACAGTTCTAAAGCACAGGTAAATTAAATGGCAGAATAAAACACAGGTCTTAGCTGTTCTTTTCCCGAGCCTCCTCTTCCAGTGCTCTTCTTAAGGCAGTTTTAACTGAATAAAATGACCCAACTCCTGTCAGCTGGAATAATTCCCACAAACACTTCTGTCACCTTTACAAATTTGCCTGAAGAAGTGCCTGCAAGATGTAGTAAAATCTTTCCTGTGTTGTTTGTGGTTATTATTCATAGAGCTATTAATTATTACCAAAGACATACAGGTACAGTGTATAAACAATTGCAACATACGAAAGAGAAACTCTGCAGAATCTGTTATTTCACCATGATTACAAAACAAATCTGAAACAAAATACCTGCCAGGAAGAAAGAGTTACTGGCAAAAAAATAACTATGCTGGAAGAGAAACAGTCTCATTCATAAAAATACAAGCTATTAAATGTTCCTTTGTTATTTACCCCCCCTTTCTGAGCCGAAACAGAGAGAGTGACTTACTCTTTCACCGGGTGCCAGCAGATGGGTTCGTCACCACCCGGCTTCCCGCTTGGCTGCGCTTGCCGAGGCAGGGATGCTGGGCTGTGGCTGGGAGTGGGGTCAGCCCATGGGGCAGCTGGCACTGCCTCCTCTCCCACTCACTGCTGCTCTTTTTATGTTTTCAAAGAGCTGACAACCCGTACTGTTCCCCTGACAAGCAGGAGAGAGGTCCAAGGTCTACCGCTGTCATTAACGCCACCGTGGCAGGAACTCTACCTGTCTTTATTTCATCTGCTCCCGTGCCATCGTACATGAAGGGATCACCTGGAAATGCTTAGAGGTGGCCGATGGCCTCCCCAGGAGCATTAATTCTGGGAGGGGAGCTGGCATGTAGCTGAGTGGTGGCAGCTGGTGACCAGTGTTTGCAAGGGGGTGTCCAGCCTGGTGCACAAGGAGGGAGGTGGGACCTTGGGCGTGCCATGCTCACTTCCTGGACCTCCATTTGGGGAGCCCTGTGACTGTCCCCATGGGACAGATTCTACTCTGCCCACTCTCCGGTGGCTTTGTGTGTAGGATTAAAACAGAAAAAACCCAGGTCCTGTTTGAAAGCCTGTTCACCCAACTGGGAGGAGTAATTGGAAATTTTCAACTCACAGCTTAGCAGAGGTGCAACATAGCTCTAAACAGTGTGCATGCTTCTTCATGATCGAGCATGGAAAACGATATCTTTGTGGCACGTTTCATGATGTTGTTACCACAAGAGAGTACCTACTGAAAGCTGAAATCTCTACAGCTAGCCTGGCCAGCAGGTTTATTTATAAGGAGAGGCCAGTCATAAGTAGCTTCACAAGCTTCACAAGGAAATGCAGTAGGAGCGTCTCAAAAAGCCACGAGGCAATGTACTGCAGGGCAAAGGTACTCTGGCAGGGCACCTGCGGGGAACAGAGAGTAAGAATTTCTGTGATTCAAATGAAAAGATATTTGCTGCTTTTTCAAAAACAATGCCTGGCCTTTATATGAACAAGAGCCCTCTGGGAACTGCTGGTGCTCTCACCTCAGTAAGGGCATTTGGCCAAAGCCAGGAATAATAGCGTCATTTAGGCCCAATTCAGAGAAGTGTTTGGGCATTTTGTTGTCACTGAAACCAATGGATGGAAGTTAGACACTAAAATGCTGTTCTGATAAAAGCCCTACCTACTAATTTATGAGATGTATTGCATATGAAAATGTAAAGGAAAAATCCCAACTAATTATGCTATAGATATTTCAGGCAAGTTATCTGATTTGTGGATTTGTGAATTTGGGATTTGTGCCTGTACTTTTTCTTTCCTGAGTGACCTGATGCATGAGAAACTCCAGTTCCCTCTCATCCTTATTCAGAATTGATGGAGCACTAATTCACTCTCTGCCCACGAGAACTCCATTCAGACCCCCGAACTCACAAGATGCCCGTTCAGGTCCTGAAGGAGACGTGCTCTGGGCAACCCTGTTTTGTAATAAATGCATTAGCTGCGCATTAGGTAAATATGAGAAGCACACCGAAATTGTTCATGTTACACAATGAGACACTTTGCCTTACTTATATCACACATAAGGTAGTGGCAAATTTGACTTAATATATACTTATCTGAAAGTCTGTTGTATTTCAGGATAAACCCATTTTGTCCCGCTTGGATGCATCTAATAGGGGAATACCTTTATTCCACCTTGCTCCATACCATTCTTAGCTTTATGTTTTCCTTTAGAGCTAACACAAAGTGCTTTTATTTCTGGTAATTTTAGTCTTCCTTTGGGTCACCTGGGTGCTGTCAAGTAACTTAAGAAAGGATCTGGCTGGCAGCCAGCTCAATAGCCCAGCTATAGAAACTGAGTGAACCTGAGTTTTATACCTGTATGTACCTCCAATCCAAGGATATGTTACCCACAGCTTTCGAGGAACTCTGAATGAATGTCCTCAAGAGATAGCATTATTTGCCCTTGACGTTCAATAACACAAAACATCAGAAAAAGGTAAAACCAATAAAGACTCTTCCCTTAATCAAGTTGTAATCCTTTCTTGCAAGGTATAATCATCTGGTACGAGCAATATAGAAGAAAATGATAGGTTGTTAAGGCTGGCTCATCCTTCCTTTTTGCAGGGCTGAGCTGTCCCTGGGGCAAATGGAGAGACAGTTTGAAGCTGAGTTACTGCCAGCTTCTTGCTCTTCCACCTTGGCACCCCATATTGCTTACTTGTGTTTCTACTGTGGTTTGGTGTCACAAGGAAATGAAGGTACTTCCATTGATGTGCCTCACTGTGAAAATATAAGGTGCTGTCAGTTGTAAAACATGTTTAATTAAAGGTTATTAGATTTCCCTCATGCTTATTGTTTGTTGCTTTCAAATACACCAAAAAATGCACATGCCATTTGTGCTGTGAAATACAGTGTTAATTTATTTTTTCTACTCCAGTGATTTCTAAAGAAGTTTTGTATTGCTATGCCCAAGAGCTTGATTTTCAAGAAAAGCAGGATGAGGCCCACAGTCTTACAAGTGATTTCATCTTGCTGCTGAGAATTTGTAGACAATGTGTTTATTAGGCATCACTTGCACAGAGTTTGATGTTACAACTTCATATTATAGGTAGGATCAATAGGAAGCTCTGGTCAGGACTCATTTGTCTCTCACACACTTGTGTCTGCATACATGATATTTGACATTATGAAAAAGTTTACTCACCTTTCTCACATGCAGCTATACAGGTGATTAGGTACAGAGCCAGCTTTTGCATCCCTGACTCTTCAGCCATTACTGCTCAGTGGCCTACGGTCAGGTACGTAGTTACATAGAATCCCAGAGTCGCTCAGCTGAAAGGGCCCTTAGGAGATCTGTAGTCCAACCTTTTGCCCAGAGCAGGGCCCAGCCTCTCTGACATCAGACCAGGGTCCTCATGGCTTTCTCCGGTTAGATCTTGACAACCTCCAAGGATGAAGCCTGCACAACCCCTCTGGGAAGCCGGTTTTAGTGTTTGAGAATTTTTTTTCCCCTTACATCAATTTGGATCTTCCTGTATTTCCCACTGTCTATTGTTCTCCCATTGTGCACCTCAGTAACAAACCTAGCTCTGTCTTTTCTATGACTGCCCAATAGACATGAGGAGGTGGCTGTTAGGTCCCTCCCAGCCTTCTTTTCTCAAGGCTGAACAAGGCCCTTCCTTCTGTTTGTCCTCATAGAACAAATGCTCCAGTCTTCACCATCCTGGTGGCCCTCTCCTGACCTCACTCCAGTTTATTGATGTCTTTCTTGTACTGCAAACCCCCAAACTGCATGCGTTACTCCAGATGCAGCAGCAGAAGTGCCAAATAAATGGCAAAAATCCCTTCCCTCGATCTGCTGGCCGTGCTCCCTTTCCAACAGCCCGGGGATACTGATGGCCCATCTGCTGCTGAGGCAGGCTGCTGGCCCATGCTCTACTTGCTGTCAGCCCAGACCCCCAGGACCTTTTCTGCAGAGCTGTCCCCAACCAGTCAATCCCCATTCCTTGCCATTGGAAGGGGCTGTTCCTTCCCAGGTGTACGATTTGATAACTGTCCTTGTTAAATTTCTTGAGGTTCCTGTTGGCCTATACTGCAGCCTCCTGAGGTCCCTCTGAGTGACAGCCCTGCCCTTAAGCATCTTGACTCATCTCTCCCAGTTCGATTTGTTTGGTACTGAACTATTCATCCCAGCCTTTCAGCTCAGCAGAGTGCTTGTTTGCATCAAGCTGCTGTATAGCTTCAGCTCTGGAAACGTTGATTGTCAAACCCGGATGACGTGATGAAACAAATTGCTGGTAGCTTCAGGTCAGTGCTAAAAATGCTGAGAATTTCTAGAAAGTGAGATTTCAGTACCTGGCTATAGCTACACTGGGGGAGGCAGCTTTCCACGTCTGTGGTTCCCTTCAGGAGACCTTTTATCCAAGCTGCTTGTCTAGCAAGGGGAGAGGGAAGTGGAGAGATGGTGTTTGCAGGCCTGCGAAGTGCACGGCTGCCATCTTGTGGCACCCTGCTCAGCCCTGGGCTGCTGCAGCCCAGAAGCAGGGTTTCGAACACCTATTAGTACTTGTTATTAATATCTGAATTGGAGTAACATGTGAGCCCAGCTAACATCATACTGCTATTTATACAAGCTCCTGTAGAAACCAAGAGGAGGCCCTTGCCCTGAAGGGTCTGGAGAGAAACAGGGAACCAGGAGCAGAGCTCCTGATGTGACACACGCAGGAGAAAAGTCTTGCTATTCCAAATAAGTCTGTGAACTATGTAAACACTAAAAAAAAAAAACCCACCAAAAACCAATCCCAAACCTGTTGAAGAGTTAATTCCCAGAGGAATGAGGTCCAATTTCAGTTGTACCTTCCTGCTCCAGAGAGCCTGTCTACGTTGCTGTGTTCCAGCAATGTAGACATCTCAGGTGACTCTCCTGGACACATTAAAATGAATCACAGAAACACAGAAAGGCAGAGCCTGAAGACACCTGAAAACCTTGTGTACTCCATTTCCCAGGCTGCAAAGCAGCTTCAGGTCATTGTTTTAAAATCTTCACTTAAAGAGATTCCAAAGCCTTCCTGTTCAACTTTTTTCAGTGTTTAATCAAGCTTAGCATTAGAAAGTTTTCCTAAGTATATAAGCTGCAAATAATTTTTTTTTCCCCCTAACTCTTGATGGACCACATATTTAAAAAATAAATTCAAAACTGGTCATTCTGAATCTTCCCTTTTCTAGAATAAACAGCTCTGTCACCCTATGCTCCTAAGCTGAGTTTCTAGACATGACTTTGCCAAGATGATGGCTGAAATCCACCCCAACGTTTAGCCTTCCTGAAGCCTGTGCTCTCTGACACCCTGCATCTAGTAGGTCACTGCAGCAGGACCATGCCCTCTTTTCCACCTGTGGGTAGCTCTCTGCTCAGCCAAGGGGCTACCATAAGCAACCACCAGCCTCTGTAGTACCATAGCCTACTAGACAGCAATTGGTAAGTTACTTCCCTGAGGACCAGATTCTGCACTATGCCAGGCACTCCCATCCCTGTCATTTCAGCTCTCACAACACTGCAGGGTCAGGCTCTAAATGTCTACTTGATTCAGAGCCAGGCTGAGGAATAGATATCAGCCTTGCCTGGCTTTAGCTCTGTTTTACGCACCTGTAAGTGAGCTGAATGGCTTTTGTCCAGCAGTGTTCCTGCTTATGTGTGTCCAGCGTCTCTCAGTATGTTATCACGGGGAATGGTATCGTGTTCCTGTCTGTGTGCAAAGTGGACTGCTGTAAAGGCACTTGCATAGGATAACTGATATATTTTCCTATTTGTCTTTGAAGGAAAAGAAATACACCTGTTACATGTTCTGTGCAGGTGCATGTGTGTACATATATACATTTGTATGTAGCTTCTTGAATCAGAATTATTCTGAGTTTCAACATTCCTCCAGAGAGAATGTGAAGGCTTGGGTTTGGGGTACTTTTTCCCCTTGTCCTCTGCATTCTTCTCCTGCGAATGTGAAGACAAATCCTATAACACATCAGAAAAGCTATAGCCTTAGGTCAATAAAAATAAGCAGCAAGAGACTTGAGTAGCAGAGAGGTTTTATGGAACAGAGCATACATGTCACAGGATGGAATAGTATAATTTCCCATATTATGACATAGAGTAATAATAAACACATTATGTATGTATGTATTACAGCAGTATTAGAACTATGTGAATTGAATGATGACTTGGTGTGATAAATTAATGCTTGCTTCTGAGTTGACTAGGGTTGCCCATTAGGGTTGGTAGTCACTGTTCAGTTTCTTCCATAAAGTGAACTGGATGTTTTGTCCTGTTGTCAAAGGATGAACGTTTCTAAACAAACACCAAAACCTCACTTTGGAGAAGCATTTCTAAGCAAATGCCAAAACCCCACTTTCACACTTGGCAACAACCAGTGCTTACGTGAACCCATGGGCCAAGGACTGTGTACACATAAGCGAGATCGTGTCTTCTGCTAAGGCTTGAGAAACCTGGTGAAAAACAAGGAAAGAAGCTAACTGTACTGACAGCCAGATTATATCAGAAGACTTTACCTTGGTTTCTTCTCAGAAAGAGGTCAAAACAATGTGCTTAGCCTGCAATGTGTGGCCCACCTGACATAATGCTATTTCTCAAGCACAACCTGCTTGCTCCTACTGCTCTACGTACAGTACTAGCAATTTTACTGCACACTAAGGCCTCGACAAAAAAAAAATCTACTCCTGTTAAAAACCATGTGCATTGAGGACCTTATGCTGGCTTCACCCAATTCAGCAGGTGATTCTGAGGAGTTTAATTCTGCAGGGCACTTGTGTTTTCTCATTGCATGTCATAGACAAAAATGTATTATTTTAATGTTGTTTGAAACAGCTGAGCAGGATGGGCCTTGCCCATGGCAAACAGACATTATTCTGCTGGCACTAACATGGGGTACCTAGGTCTGGGCTTACATTACACAAAATGACTGCAATATTGATTTAGGAGCTGTAAGTCAGGGCTTTCTTGTTGGCTTGAAGCTGGTCACACCCGCCACTCCCCAGAGGAGCTCTGCTGTCAGTTATGGCTGTAGTTTTTGTTGTGGAGACAGTCATCTGCTAACAGTTGGACTAAAACATCTGGCTGATTTTGTGTATGACACCATTTGGGTTCTCGGTGGTTACACCTAGATTTCAGCTGACATGTGACTCTACTGATTTTGGCTTTATACACATGACTGCACCAGGGGAGCTGGGTGCAGTTTCCCAATAAACCTCAGCTCTCCCCATCTCCCAATGAATGCAGCAGCTCCATTTCTCCATGTCCTTTGACAGCAAGAAGCTCCCATGTGCCATCTGGAGTCACTGGTCTCTGAGGGCAGGAGAAGGATTGGGCCCCTCTCTTCCTCAGGGAGATGCAGCCTGTAGCAGGGTCATGAAACTGAGCCAGTGTGCAGTCAAGGTGCAAGCTGAATTTCCCATCCCATCAATCTTCCCTTGCTATTTCTCTACTTCTAGTGCACCAACTGCCTCCTTGGCTAGTCTCTGAGTTGATTCTACAATGATAAATATAGCTAATAACAAGCAACATCCAGTAATCAACAACCTGTTTGATCTTTAGGGAAGCAAATCACCAGCTTCCCTTGACAGTCCAAAAGCACCAGAGGGGCAGGAGAAGCTCAGGTGTTGCAGACCGTGTACACAAACGCAGATACGTCGCAAGAAGAGCCAGAGGCCACGAATGCATTGCAAAGAGCAAGTTTTATTTTAGTTACCTCTCTGCTGGGGGATCTCCGAAGCCACACCTAAGCTCCCGGGCAGAGGTGACATAAGCGGGGGCGCAGATGCTGGTAAGTCCAGCCCTGCTGGAAGATCACAGGGCCTGATGAGCTCCCCTGTATTTCAAGGCTTCAGGCAGGTGCAGCCTCCCGCTCTTTCTCACAACAAAGCAGGAATCTCAGACGTAGTGATAAGGTGCCTAGAGTTTCTCACAGGCCTATGTTATCTAACACACAGGTTCTATTCATCAAGCACACAAGGTCAGTAAAAAAACTAGTGTGATATATGTGCTTTTTCTACAGACAGCTGCAAGTCACTTGAGCGTATTTGCATTTAACCAACCTCCTCGCCAATCTTGTGCTACATTCCCATACACAGACACATCTCTGTGGTCCTCCTCAGGCAGCAGAGGGGTTGCCCTGCTGCTGTGCCAAGCGTGAGGTGGAAGAGGGAAGGACAAAGGATGGAAACCATACTGCCAGATTTCAATTGGCAGCTGGCTTTTGTTTAGCTGGCTCAGGGTGAGGGCAGCTGGAGCTTGTACCTGCCTGCAAAATGCTGCCTAGACATACCTATGGTTTGAGAAACCTGCCGAATTGAGGTGGCAGACATTGAAAAGATCTAGGCAGCAAATTAAGGAATTAGCGTCAATACAGGGATTTCCAGTGCTGTAGGAGGGATTTATCTTTTATGTAAGCAAAACACAGATGTGAGAGCAAAGCTGAGGGGGAAAGCAATCAAAAATTATGGTTCGCGAAAAGCCCCAGCCAGGCTGCTGCGGTCAGGGTTCGCTTGCGCTGCTGCCTGCCGGCATTCAGGGATAGGAGGCAACAGCAGCTAAAAATACTCCGCCCTGAATTCGTCGGCCCTTCCAATACCGCGGCGCCGGGTGGGCAGCAGAACCAACCCGCGCCGACACGCGTGCCCGTGCGTGTGACACGGACGGTGAAGTGGCGGCTGGGAGCCACCGGGGAGCGGTGGTGCCTCTTCCGCCGCCGGCGATCCCGAGAGCGCGGCCGGCGCCGCAGCGCCTGCCCATGCCGCCAGGGGGCGCCCGCAGTCTGGCTGGCTGGGCAGCGCGCGGCAGGAGCGGGCAGGCAGAGAAGCGCGCTCCTGCCCGCGCGCTGCCCGCCCGGCCCCGCGGCGGGCGAGCGCCGCCTGGCGGCCTGGAGGGGGCCGAGAGCGGGGTCCTCCGCGGCCCTACCCCGGGCGCTGCAGCAGGGGTGGGACGGAGGTGGCGTTGCGGTACAGGCCTGCATCCCCAGCCCTCCTGCCCCCGCAGCGTTTTCTGTCACAAACCCGACATTCCTGGCCGAAATGAAAGGTCAGGTCCCTGGCTGGTATTGATCAGGTTATGTTGTAGATTTAATCTCTCCCAATTAATGAGCAATTTGAGGCAGTGAACCGTGGGCAGCAGGATCGCTGAATCATTTGCAATGCAGAAACTTTTGCTCACACCTCAGGCTGTGGAGGACATGAATTCGTGGCACGGCCATCCTGTACCGCGGCAGCTGACGCAGCTCCCAAGCAGGAGGAAGACCCCCTGCAGCACACAGCCAGGATAGCTGAGCCCCTCCAGCTCGGGTCCCCTGGCCAGGAGGGGACACAGATGGCTGGGGAGAAACCAGAGATGGCCTGGGGTTTTCTTTGCTCTGGCTGGGATTTCCCTCCAGCCCTCACTGCTGTCCCCAGGTGGCTTTGATTCTCTGCCGCAGGCAGTTCTGGGGCACTGCTCTTTGTCATCACAAACTGGGAGGCTCCCGAGAGACCTGTCGCAATGAGAATGCCTGTCTCAATGAGAACGGGTGCTCAGGGATTCCAGGTGACTGCTGGCTTCCCTCGGGGCACATCCTCTCTGGAGCCTCCCTGGAGATGGGGTAGCAAGACGTGGTCATGAAGGGGACGGGACATGGGCACCAGGGAAGCGTCAGGCTGCTGGTGCCCATGGCTGTCCCAGCTTTGGCAGAGTCGCCTTGCCTGGGATTAGGTATGCCTGTTTGTAGCTAAATGCTGCGAGGGGTTCCCGAGCAGTGCCCCTCTCCAGGTGCCTGCTACTGTTCCTGCCACTGAGGGCAGAACATCTGGTGGCACCTTTGGTACCCTGAGTGACTCCCTGCTTCAAACTGCCCATGTCAGCATCATGTGGGCTGTTAGGCTGCACTGCTGATCGTGTATCTTTTCCTTCCTTCCTATCACCTTTTTATTTCCAAAGAAGAGGGAGGTTTATGAAGCTGGGGAGACCTTACGTATTAGGCTTGGGCAAGGGTAAATTTGTATGGGGGAGACAGAGAGAATCCTGTTACCTGTCTCCCTGCCTGAGTCTTTGGAATTATTCTTCTAAGAGCCTGGTTCAGGGGAGATGCTGGCTTGGTTTGTATGCTTAAAAGTAACAGGAAATGAAACTAAAGGCAGTATTTGTATTAAAGATGAAATGCAAGGATCTTATGGCTTGGTCAGGAAAACAAAGCAAAATGTGCTTAAGACTCAGTGGTTTCAGTGGGAATTAAAAAGTTGGCTTAAGCAAGAGTGAGAGATTCCTGCCTATGTTTTGATCATATGCTCATGGGAAAATTCATTGCTCCTCAGAGGCAGTGATGCTAGTAGAAAGCAAATAGTTTTCACTGCCATTGAAATCCTTTACAAAAATACCTGATAAAAAACAGGCTTAAGGACCAAAACTGTGTCACTCTTACCTTACAGACTTACCTGCCATATTTTTAAGGCCATCTCTGCACATCCTTTCTCAGTTTTCCTAAAGTGCACCAAGTTCATCTCTAGACTAATAAATCTTATTACTGATGCTCTGAATTTGCTTTTATTACAGTTCTGTGTTTGAAGTGGAACACTGGAAACAATTGTTTGACAGTGTCAAATAATTTGTAAATGTTGATGCAGTACACTTGCACCAAGTATCATGCAGGATTTCTATAATGTATCCTTCCTTTTGTGTCACATCTTTATCTCATTACCAAAGACAGGAAAGGCATTGAAACAGAGCACATTCGTTTCTCACTGAGGAGAAATGCCTCTTGTTTCCTATATAAAATATCCCTGTTTATGTTCCTCCAGATTAATTGCTTTTCCCATATTCACTGACCAGCACACAACAAGGCACCATCCAGTGAAAAGGACAGGTCCTTACTCAAAATGAAGGAAAGATGCCTTACAGTAGAGCTTTTAATATCCCAGTCCTACCAAACAATTTGTTCAGGCATGATTCATGACTCTGTATCAGATGAAGTGAGTGTGATTGGATGAACTCCATACCAGCAAACTTCCTCTTAATCCTTATCCTTTTACAGAAGGCTAAAGGGCTTTCCTTAACTTTGTGTAATCAGATTTTGAAAGAGCAGGCAGAAGAAAGAGGTGTGAAACATGCAGTGAAGCAGAGCCTCTGGCAAGTTTCATCTCCTCTGATCTCCCTCTGTTCCTATGACATACCCAGCAGTGAACATTGAAGGCAAAGGCTTGAAGCTTGTTCTAAGTTTAGCTGACATTTTCTTCTGGATGTGACCATTTTTACACACTTAAAGTAATAGACTCAGGTCTATTACTGCTTGTTGGATCCCAAATGTGCTTCCAACATTGATACTAAATTACAAATCTGATCAACCAGCTAGCTTTCCCCTTAGCACTCATAATAAACCTCCTGCCCAATAGGCTAGGAGTGCAAATCCACCCAGGACAAAAAAAAATGAGGTATTCAAATACAGACTGAGAATGTGAAAACTAACATGTTTCATGAAGGAGGTAGATCTTCAGAGTGCAGGAAGCTTCCTAGCTAAAAGGACCTCACCACTGCTTTACCCCTGGAAGTCAGAGGGCAGCAGCTGACCAATTGTGCAGAACAGTAAGTTTCATGTAATTAAGAAACACCAGTAAATGAATACAAACATTTTACAAACATGGGATTTTATTAACTCCCAGCTACAGTCTGTAGAGAGTAAAATCGCTAAAAAGCCCTGAAAAAATTATCCAGAGTAAACATGATACTGACTTTGTTAGAATTACTGGAGTTAAGTGTGGAGACACATGACTCATAATGCTGTTGCTACTCTAATGTTATATTAGTTCTTTGAACTTCATACAGCCTTCATCAACTCAGTTATTAATATGAAAACAACTTTTCCATTTCATTCCTTCAGATTAATTTCATGGGTTTTTTGAAGACTTTTTCCTTTCTAGGATGAAATCTCATCTTTTCCCTTTTTACGTGGCAGGGATAAATCCCAGCACAGTAATAGGGATTGTCTCAAAAACAGTGAATTGGGAGGATTTGGGAAGAAATGTGAGACATTTTAGTTAAGATGGTATAAATGTTTCTTAATTATTTCAAATCATTTCCTGGTAGGTATATACATAACTTTATTCCTAGAAACCTCTTTCCAGAGGCAACAGCCTCTCACACTTTTACTTGGTAAGCTGCCAGTTTAAAGACAGTTCCTTTAGCCAAAGTTTACTATCCTGATAGTTATTTTGCTATGAAAGTGTATACTGGCTTCCAGCACATCTGAAGTTATTTCTCTGAAATTATGAAAAATCTATTTTACATCGTATTGTGCTGCCTGCAGATTTCTGGGGTTGTTATGGTTTGAGACCATCACTGACCCCGTTGTCTTATCATCTCTTGGTTAAATCTTCATGAGTGTCTGCCATGGCTAAGGTCCCTTGAGCTCTGCTCTTAGATTTACCCTTGCCAGCTCTTCTGTTCCCTTCAGCAAGATGGTGCCCGGGCAATGAGGACACCAGTGGGAAGAGTTGACAGGGACATCAGGGGCATTATAGGGGGTGAGAGAAGAGCTTAGGGAATGGGGTCCATCATTACAAGGAAAACAGCTACTTTTCTCTTAGGATGAAGTATGTCTTATGATCTAGTCTCAAGGCTAGTGAGGCATCCTAGGCATTGCAGAGCTCAAGAACAGCAAGGAAAAAGGAGAAAGAGGAGACAAATATGTGTTTGAAGGGCATGCAGACAATATTTGACCCTCTGCAGACAGCAAGTACAAATGACAATGAACTGAAACCCTTCTTTGGCAACAAGGGCATTGTCTGCCCAACAGCAGCTGTGTCCTTGGTCAGTCAGGTCAGGATGTAGTTGGAGGAGTCAGTGTGGTCGAGTTGCCTTATATTGAACAACACTGAAGGAAGGAGAACAGGAATAGTGTGGTCCAGGATTTATATGGTGCAAGTAAGTTGGCCAACATTCAAGTGTCAGGAGAGCCTGTTTTGGCGTGCTTCAAACATATAAGTGGTTGCTCGAGTCTAGTGCTTGAAACTTGTGTTTCAGACATATCTTTTTGGCACATGTTACTGACTGACTTGGGCAGGACGGCTGCTGTGAATCCCATCCCAACCCCAACCCAAACAACTTTCAGCCCATAGGAAGCTGGAGTGCCTGTACGAGCTGCAGGGATTTTATGTCAGGATCCAGGTGTCTAAGGGTTCAATGTTGAATTAATGGATGTTGTAGCCCTGAAGGATTTGGCCTTTGGCACCTAGATGGGTGATGCTTCTTCATTTGCTTGTGCTGGAATTAGTTACTAGAATAAACACTGCTTAACGTGAGAACTGAGATCACAAGCCATACTCGTGTGGCTGGAAGTACGTACCATATGATGTATACATCATTGGAATAAGGCTTAATAACTCCTGATGATGGATACCAATTGATGTGGCTTTTAATAATACCACTTTCAAGAGAACTTGTTTTACCACTGGGTATTCTTACAGGTGATAAAGTCATAGGATTAAGTCCTGTTTTACTTGAGTTGATGAGGACTAAAACCACAAAGAGATTTAAAGCCAATCCAATAACCAAGCATAAGGTATATTGGACCACAGAAAAGTGTGTTGTGCTTCCAGCAAGTCATATAATTGGTAGTTACCATGAAGCTCAACAATTATCTAAAATGCTACCCTGAAGAAAGAACATTTGGAAAGATGCCATATTGTGAACTCCAATGTTTGTAATCGGACAACACAGGCAATACTTTCTTTTAGAAAGTGGGTACAAAGAGAAACAAATGACAAAAGCGATTGATTTTATGTGTGTGGTCTTCATCAAATTAGCAAAAAGTCCTTGGAGGGCAGGATGAGAGTTTGTAGGCACCATTAAATAAGTTTATTTTTAAAGGGACCTTCGAAGAGGGCTGTTTGAACAGCTGGCGGGAAAAGTCTGATTGGATGGTATACAGACAAATTAGAGGAGTTATTACTAATTTTTGTTTTCATCTTTGTAGCCAAACTTAAGACATTGTGATTTCCTGGAAAGACTCGTTCTTGTGAAAATAAGGTCTGTTTAAGAGATTCCCAAGCGCATTATCCAAAAGTAGAGTCCCCATGCTTTGGTGTTAACACATGGAAATTTGGGCCAGCACTAGGCCAGTGCCTTTATAGTGTGGGGGTTTTTGTGTGTGTAGTGTTTTGTTGTTGGTGTGTGTGTTTGTTTGGGGTTATGTTTGCTTGTTTGTATATTTGTTTTCTCTTTTATGTGAAAAGTAGGTTGGTTTAGTATAATATATGATAAAATTCAAACTATTCTTTTCCTGAGATAGGAGTGATCTGACACTGAGGCTGGTCATTGCTTAGTTTTGTGTTACTCTTTAAAGGTTTTTTTGTGTGTAAGCAAAGAAGATAAACACTGACTGACAAGTAAAAAAAGATACTAACAGGTATTCTTTGCATAATGTGCTCAGTGCTCAGTGTTTTACTGCTCAGTGTTTTACACTTAGCCAACTGCACACGTGCTAGGATGTGTTGTCTTTTTTTTTTTCTTCCCCAACTAAACCTAATTAGTCCACTTGTTCTACATGCAGCAGGCATTTGAAGAAATATCTAATGAACATATGATCGGCTCTGGTGCTGTAAATACAAATGAAAGGTCATAGGCAGAACAGCTTCTGCTTGTGAAGTCTCCTGATTTAAAATGTGGCTCCCAGACTGATGATAACACTGATCTTTTACTCATCCTTTTGGACGGCAAATGCCTGCCTAAAACAGCAGCAGCCAGTCAGATCTAGCCACTGTTCAGGTGAAGTGTCAATCTCACCACTCAAATAAAATAAAAATTAAATTAAAAAATCTTTTCTTCTGTAGTAACCAGCCAGAAGCTCTTTTTGAAGAAACATAGCTCTCCAGAAAAAAAGATGACAAAGGAGAGGATGATTTATCCAGTTTCAAAGTATGTGGAAAATTGCGATGTTGTACCCTTTTGTCATCTAATTATGGGAAATAAAGGCTTCCCCTTTTTACAGTCTTACATTTGCATTTATAATAGCATGTTGCCATGGCGAAATCTTATAATCCTTGACTTCTTTGATGGAAACACATCCTTACGGGAATATAATGAAAAATAAACAAACAAACCAACCAACCAACCAACCAACCAAAACTGTTGGCATGCAGGGTTTTTTGCTTTGCTGGGTAGACCCCTCCCTGCCGGCTAGCAGTTCTGTGGGCAGTGATGGATCTGGCAGCACCAGTCTGGAGGAAGGGGCTGCCCAGGGCCGTTTCATCTTGGTGACACTCGGGGAGGGTGTCCCATGCGGAGCACATGGAGGTGGTGTGTCCTCACCGGAGGCACAAAAGAGGGCTAGATATGTCAAACGGAATCAAGCCACAAAAGGCTGGAGAAGCTGCCTATTGTCCCCAGCTCGTGCTATTAAATGTGGGATTAAGGAGGAAACAGCCCCCTGGCTCATTGGGCCCATTCAAGAGGAGCTTGTTCCCAAATTTTTTGACAGGGGTGGCTTCTATTCAGAGCCCCAGCTGATATCACCAGTCTCACAAAGGGGCTTCAGGGGGTTAATTAAAACCAGGTAATGGAAAGAATCGAGTACTGACACTTCACAAATGCCACCGTGGATCCAAAGCCAGAGAAAAGACATATGGTAGGAAGAGCAACCTCCCTGCTGCCACCAGCTCTCTTGTATTCAGCTAGTGAATGACACTTGATTATTTTTCAGGCAAAACCGAACATTAGCGGTTAGTTCCCATTCTTCTGCTGTGAAACACAAGCAGGATAAGTTCACAGCCAGCATTGCAGAGATCAGCAGCCTTTAAGAGCTTTGGAGAATCCCAGATGCTCCCCCAAATACTCCTGTACAAATCTCGCTGCACCTCCCTAGCACTCATCTTCAGATTATGAAATGCTACAGTCAGCGTTTCTTCCCTTGTTGCTTCCCACATGAAAGTATGCAAGATGCCGTAAAGCTAATGATGTACTGGCTCCTGAACGCTGTGTTTGACACTCATCCAGGAACCCACGGAGTTTGCCATGGAGGTCCATGGCAGCCAGGGCGCTGGGGCAGTGGAGCGATTCCATGTGGTGCTTGCAGCAATTGCTCTTGGAGTATATGAATGCAACAAGTAATTACCCAGTTCTAGAACCTCCCAAAATGGAGTGATTGAAAAGAAAAAAACCTGCACACTTAGAACATTCACTAAATGTCATAAGCTTATGCTGGGCTTACTCATTTGTGGAGTCTTTCGGAAAAGCAGCCAGAAGCTCTTATTGTTTACAATGGGAGATTTTGGATGTGTATTACTTACACATTTCTTTTACTAAATTTCCTTCTGCTTTATTTTCTAAAACTGAAGTACATAAAACCAGAACAAAACATTTCTATCTAGACCAATGCAAAACTTCTGGCTTTGTGGTTCAGTTTCTCTTTTTCTGCCATTTTAAAAAAAATTAGTTTTGTGAAAATCCCCTTTTTTGATCCCCTATGGGGACTGAGCTCCAGCTAACACTAGATCAGCAGTTCCAAACTTTTTGGATAATGCCACTATTTACAGAGTGAGTGCTTTTTGTGATTTAGCTGCTGAATGACATTGTACTTCAAGTGCAGTCTCAGCTCCTAAATTCAGAAGTGCTGCACTAACTAGACATGAATATTACTGCTTGGAGAGAGGGATCTATTCTAGACATATTGACAGACAGACAATTTGCTGTAAATCAACCTGGGCCACTAACATGCAGTACAACAGCTACTTCATGGTAATTTGTTTGCAAGTGGGCTATCACTCAGCAGTAAATGTGAAACACATGTCCCTTCTTTGGCGGAGCAGAAAGCTTCCTTCCTTCTCCCACGGGTTACCAGGGTAAGAGCAGAATTCCAAGCAGTAAATGCAAAAATGCAGAGATACAAGCTGTCTTATCTCTATGGACCCCAGTCTGCAGGGGGTGCAGTGGTACCAGCAGAGGGATGAAGTTGACACTGGTGGATTGGGGTGCACAAAGTATACCACACACATGGAGGACACTGTATGGTAAACATAACCCTTGCACATCTCGCAGTCTTCCCTGCCCTCCAGAATGGGCTTGCCAGCATCTCCCTGTTTCATAAGTACGTCATAAGGATAAATCAGTTCATGCCTGGGAAGCATTCCAGATATGAAGGCTGTGGGAGATGCTGGAGAAGTAGAGAGAGATGGGGCACATTGTTCCCAAAGACAGATAATCTTCTTTCAAAAAAAAAAAACACACCAAAACCAACCAACCAACCAACCAAAACAAAAAAACCACAAAACTGTGTTTTATTTCTTAGATTTTAAGATATTTTTATTGTATCTTCAATGCAAATTGTAACAAAGATTGACCTGCAAAATAGTGGGGAACAAATGTTACATAGTCCTGAAGGCCAAAAGCTATCATGAAAGTCTGCCTGCCACTGAGTGCACACATCAAGCAGAAACTGGAGCGCCTTGACAATCTGGGCAGCAAACTGCTCTTAGCTTGAGGTGGACGCTTCCTTTTTTTCCCTGGAGTCAAGACCCTAGTCCATCTTCGCAGCTTTTCCCTGCCTTAGATCCCATCCGCTGGTCCCCTTCATTCCTTTTTTTAGAAGAGATTGTACTGCAGAGACCCGAACATTATAAGTGTCCTGTTTGTCTTTGCTCCCACCCTTGCTTTCTCCCATCTTTTTAGAAGAACAGAATGAAAAGAAATGCTTCAAGCCCAAACAAGGGTGAAGGAGAGTCAAGTGGAGAGCTCAGTCAGGTCTCATGTTGTGCCCAAAACTGCCCATCCCTAGGAGTAAGGCAATTTGTAATGAATCTTTGCATAAGAAGACAAAATATTCTGATTATTGTAATCCATTGTTGTTTAGGTCATGCCTTCACAGCATTGAGTGTTTTAGGAGAGGCTGGTTTTTGCCCTGCATCAGACTGCCAGGAAGCTGATATGGGATTACTCACCTCACACAGGGACTTCTATTCTCGGGTGTGTAAATGTGGCACATCCAGCAAGGCGTGTTTGTCAGAGTTGCTGCAAAACAAGATGTGCTGTGGGTATACTGGCTCTGGAGCCATCACCTTGAGATTTTTATGGTTAAGCAGCTACCAGTTCCTGACCTGTTGTTAATGCCCCGGCCTCCATGTAACATTAATAGTAATAAAATGAAAGCTAAGTAGGGAACTCAAGAAAGAATCATATGCATAGAGCTTTTATGTTGTTTTAGAGGTACTGTCAGATCTTATCTGACGCACATTGCTGTTGTTTACTTACATAGACTGGATAAACGAGAACCGAAAGGACAGCCAAGAGCCATCCATCCCTATAAATCAAGCTGTGTAGTAGTAGCAGTGATATCAAAGTCTTAAAGAAAAAAAATCTTTTCTATGTTGTAGGCTTTCTCTTTTTTCTAGCCAGTTGAACAAGTGTGTTCCAAGGTGTTTCCAGACACTGTTTGGGGCTGAACTTTCACTGGTGGAAGATAAATTTGCCTGGGGAAGTAGACTATATGCTGCCATAGTTTTGTCTGGTTTTGGGGTGTAAGGAGAGGCTGCATCACAATGAGGTTTGTAGCAAACACTATTGCCAGGGTGAGAGAAGTAGAGGTGGAACATTGTAGTGAAAAGCAGAGATCCAAAACTGATGTTGCTTTGGCCCAGCATGCATAACTGCTGTGGGCATTCTACAAGAGCTGAGTGTGACTGCAACTAGAGTAACTATAATCCCTGACTTTCATAAAACTGACCTCTAAATGGATGCCTCTGTATCGTAAAATTCAGTGCCAGCACAATGGAATTTTTCAGTCTCAATGTGTAAATGCACATAAATCATCCTGTGGCACTTCTACCCCATGCACATGTTACTGTACATCCTCTCATGGAATCAGAGCCGTGGGGGCTGCTGATGTGGGAAAAAAGATTTGCAAGGTTTGACCTGCCACTTTTGCCCTCCCACCTTGCTGCTACTCTCCTCTTGCTCCCTCCTAGATCAGATGGCAAGAGGTCAGCTTCAGTAACTCAGACCTGACCAGCCTGGGTGTTTGCCTGCTGGGGAGCAATGTCTTGTGGCAGGTGGGGGGAAACCGGAGGACCAGGCACTCACCGATAACACCTTTTCTTGCAGCTTTTGCCAGCAGATAACCAGAGGCAAAGAGGCAGCTGTTGTTTGCTTGCAAGGGGTTTCCAATCAAAGACTTTGAAGTTGTTCGGCTAAAGAGGATTAGTCGTGGTCCAGCAGAGACAGGGTAAAGACTAACTAGATTGAGACACAGTTCATATGGTTTCATGGGTCTGTTAACAGAAACATTGCCTTCTTGTAAAATGGGCATTTTGCGCGTTGTCTCTATATCAGTCCTTTCCAGCCCTTAGATTTTTGGCTGTACAAAAGATGTTTCCTTATTACCCTGGTAACACCTCCGAAGTAGGGAGGCCTGCTGCCTCAATGGGCAAAAAGACACACCACTTCCAAAAAGCCCCTGTTACAGGTGAGACTTGGGTGGACAGACAGGGGGTCGCAGGAGTGGTGCGGGGAGGCTGAGACGCTCCATCTGCCTAGGCAGAAAAGCTGCCCTTGGGAGGGAGAGAGGGAGGTGACAGGACAAAGTGCGTCAGTGAGCCTTGAGGAGTGGGATTTTCTGAGCAAAATTCCAGGGAATATGATGAGAAGCTTACGGACTGGTGCCTGCTCAGGGAAGAAAAACAGGACTGTATAAATTACTGTATAAATAATAATAATACCCAAAGGAAATTCCCATTTCCACACCGAATGTTCTTTTGTGTTGATATTACTCATATTAGTTTTGCATTATTTTCACGGCTTGGCAACAGCCATGTTTAGTGTGATTTGTGTCCATTCATAGTACAGTGAAATAATTTAATGGTGTGACACAACTGGCAAGATACTTTGCTTTTAAATTAAATAATTCAAGTACAGTTTCTACTAACACTCATGATCACACCAAGTCAAGGAGAGATTGCTTTGAATATAAAATGAAAGATGAGATGCTCTAAGGAATATGGTACAAGTGGTTCAAATTGGTACCCAAATTAGCAAAATAGCTCCACACAGAACAAGTTCTGGCCCAAAAGGACTAATTAGCTGAGACTCTCTGGCAGCCCTGGTGGCACCAGAGCTGACTCTGTGGCACAGATACAGGTGTCTCTGCGTGGTACTCCTCTCTTTGCCTGGCTGCAGGAATACAAAACCAATATCCAAGTTGTCTGGAAAACAATAATCCCTGTTGGACCCTGATTATTTCAGCATTAGCACTAGCTCAGGTGTTCCTGCATCGGTGGTACAGTTTACACCCAAACTAGGAGTAAACCTGTGATTATACCAGAAGCATTTTGCATCATCACTTAAAATATCTCAAAAGTATGTTTTGTTACCTGGCATAATTTCCCAAACTGTTGCCATTTGGTTTCAAAAGTAGTCAAGCAAACAATATATTCCTTTTAAGTACCATCAGCAGACTCAGGGTTTTGCCAAAGGTGTCTATGTGTAAGCTCTGAAGTGATGTTTGTCAGAGTCTGATAACAGTGGTTTTTGATGTTGCAATCCTTTCATTCAGGTGTAGCCAGAGTTACATTCAAAGTTTGTCACGAACAGGATGAGCATAGTAGTTATTCAATGCACAAATTCTACACACAAAAAATAGGTACCTCATTTGTAAACAAATTTTGGTAACCTGATATACATATCCCAAATTGTGACATGTTTCTGTTAGTTTCACAAATACTAAATATTGGCATATTTTCTACTGAATCTCTCAACAACCATACAAGTTCTTGTATGTCCCAAGCAGCAGACAGCCATGTAGGATTTGAGAGCCAGAGGAATAAATCAGGAGAATGCCTTGAAAGCCCAGGCCTGACCTAGCAGCGGCTATTCCCATGCTCTCAGCAGCTGGTCTATGTTGACCAGATGACTGCACACATTTTTCACTATACTGTTTCCAAGAGCTCTGGTAACTTTGGCTTTTGAAGCGATATCTCCTTTTGCATCAAGAGTTGTCGAATACATAGCGTAATTTTGTAATATCAGCTGATGCAGTTGATCAGGCCCATTCTAGAAGGAAAGGCTGGATATGCACCTCCCATAAAAGCCACAGATACTTCTGACCTGGCCTCACATTTTGCTTTCTCCAGTGTTGACACGCTCTTCCCATCTCCCACAGATCTGCAGACCGACTCACGGCCTGAGGACTCTTCTCCATGGATGGCATGTTTCTCCCACCACAGTGGCTCCTAAGGCCCTTGGTTACCCATGTGGAGGTCTTACACCTCACTGGCTGCTTAGGCTGCAGGCATTTCACAGGAGTAAACTATGCTACCATCACTAGTTAAAAGCAGATCCCACAAAAAAATTCTACTCTCAGCAATTTTTCATACGAAGCATGACTTCCAAATACAATGCTAAAGAGCATTAGTGTTTAAATAATGAGATTTTTGGTTTGTTACAGCTGTTGGAGGATGACCATCTCTTTCAGACGCCATCAGACCATCTATTTCCCCCGCCCCCCCAAATTAAGAAAGAAAAAAGGGAGATGGAGCCAGACTGCTCCCTTTGGAGGGGAAAAGGGAGCAAATACATTTACTCCTTTTTCAGTTTGTTTCTGCATTTTTATCTTGACTTCTTTTACCACCCTCTATCCCAACATCACCCTCCTGACCAGCTCATTGTGCTGCCCCCCTCCAGTGGCTGACCTGGAGAAGGTTAAAGCTTCCTGCCCTACCTTGCCGGTTTTATTCAAGGAGCTTTCTAATCCCGTATTTTAAGAAGAAGGAAAATATAGAAGAGGTTTTTTTACTTTTTGTTTGTTATGGGCACCATCACAGACTGGGGATTGTGGAGTGATGCCTGCAAAAAAATGTCAACTCTGTATTTTTATTATCCAGTTGCTGGTAGGAAACATAGTAATAACTAATGGCATAGTTTCCACTCTGATCCCCCTTTCCTGTTGAGTAGCTTTTCAGAGAAATTCCTTTGTGCTAAAGCTTCCTTCTTGATCTCAGCTGGAGGAGGCCATTTTGGGAAGCCTAAAAGAAAGCCTGCTTGAGACTTCTTGGAGTTACGCAGAAGAGGGGAGAGTTTTATATTGGGTTCAGATGGGAATGCTGCATGCAGACTCACTGTTATGACCAACCTTGCTTAGTTTTATTTCCCTTACTTGTGAAGAAATACAAGACTGAAGACAAATTATTTTGTACTTACAGAGCTCCAGATCGTTTAAACCATAATGGAGAGATATATGCCGTTCACAGTGGTGTGTATGTGTTAATAGTTAGCTTGAAAAATCCCATAATGGATTAAAAATGTGAAGACTCAAAGATATATCAAAGACACACTATGAAAATGGTTTAAAATCTATTCCTCCCCAGTCTTTGTCCTATTTGTCTTCATCAATAAAATGAAAACCAGGCAATGAGGTGAAAAACGCCATTATTAGTGACAAGGTTGCAAAATCAAGCCATAAAAGTGGGGACATTAAAATTATTAGGGATTGTTGTATTGGAGCAAGTTGGCCATGTTACGTTTAAAACACGTTGTATTATTGCTGTGCTAAATTTGTACACGTTTTGATGCTGCCCTAAACAGTTTCTTTTTTCATTTAATATCTTTGTCTTCCCAGCTGGAGTACTGAATGAATAAATAGCCCCTGATTCTATGAATTCAATATATTGCCCTCCCCACAGCTACACTTAGCAATAAAAAGCCACAGGTGGACCCAGCTGATTTTGGAAGATCTTGGGGCACTGAAGCTGCTGATGTCCAGAGCAATCAGCTGAGCAATGTCCTTCCTCACCCAGCTGGTTCCCAAATGGAGCTTGCTGAGGTAGAGACCTGACAGCCTGTGAAAGGGGGGCACCAAGTAACAGAGAAAGTTATGCTCCTCTTTCACATCATTTTGTCTGGTAGGGGCGGCAAGTAGGCTCCAAAATTGGCAGTCTGGTGAAAACTAAGTTGGTGGCTGAATACTATTTTAACTCCCAGAGGTCAAGAAGCTGTGTTACAAAACCAGTCCCTAGTGGGACCAAGAATCATTGGTGATCCCAGCGACAGAAAAGGATTCCAAAACAGGTGGCTTTTACCTTTTTGGAGGGTTTCCTGCTGAGCTCCCACGCTGCCTCCTGTGCTATACCTGTTGCATGGGATGGTCAGAGGGTTCGGGCCAGGGAGCTGTCACCAAGACCTTTTCTTCAATCTCTGCTTTCATGTAAAACTACTGAAGTAAGTTTTACACATGGCAATTTCCACAGTGCTCACGTGCAAGGGAAAAATATTAATGCCTTTCCTGTGCTGAACAGAATAGTCTTACTGATCTACAGTTTAGAAACTGCTCTCAATTAGCAGGTGCCCCTTTACCAGGCCAGCTGCATGAGAACTTAATTAAATTTAATGGATGCCATTTTTTATTTCAAACCACCTTTTATTTAAAGCTTCAGGAGGAAGAAATTAATTGCAGCATGTACTGTGGATTCAAAATGAAATGAAAATCACATAAAAAATGTGATCCACTCTGATTTGCAAAACCAACACAAGTCTGCGTTTCACACAGATAGGAGGAAAATATTTGCCTACTGTTCAAGGATTCTGATTCCTATTCTGCCCATGAGAATCCCATAAAGAAAAATTTCTAGCACAAATAAATTCCTGGCTGTGGGACTTGCCTTGATTTCTAAAGAAAAATCAGAGAATCTGCATTAGTTTCTGTTTTGTAATTAAAAGACCAGGGCACAAAGCCACAGAATTGAAGTAGACCGGGCTGTATTGCAGTTCACTAAGACCTCAAGAATTGCCACCAATTTAAGTAATTTTCCAGTTCTGAACAAGAATAAAATGTTGAAATGCTGACAACTTCCATAAAGCGAAATCCAAACAAATATCAGCTCAAACAATTAGCAAATACCATGTTACTACATTTTGTTTGAAAAATTACAAGAGGCTTTATTTTAAGGGCAAGGGCTTTTTTTTAGTATATGTCTGACTATAAATTCACTTGACATGGAGTGCCATTTTCTGTCCATACTGTATTTATAATACATGGCCCTGGTTTCCAGGTAGGTAACTGCAGCCCCAGGGCAGCCTAGCAATACACATTAAATCATCAAAACAAGAGGGGGAAATGCCTGCAGATAAATAGAGTTCCTGCCATTTTCTTCAACTGGGTACAAGCAAATAAGAAATAAAGTCTCTAGCCTAAAAACTGACAGTCAGAAAGACTCTCCTCTTCTGTTTTTATAGAATCATAGAATAGTTTGTGTTGGAAGGGCCACCTAGTCCACCCCCCTGCAATAAGCAGGGACATCTTCAACTAGATCAGGTTGCTCAGAGCCCCATCCAGCCTGGCCTGGAATGTCTCCAGGGATGGGATATTGATGCTTAGGAAGAATAACAGTTTATAATTTTACTGAAAATAGCAAGCTATTGCAAAAAGAAGTAAAGCATTAGTTTTTATAATTTGAAAACCACCTCTGACCCTAGTAGTCTCACATTAGAAAGCTGGGTAGGAGCCCCATCTCATGTATTTTGGCACTCCCCCTTGGCCATATCAGTGGTTAAAGGCCCGATCCGGCACATACTGAAACCAGCAGGAATCTCACCTTTGACTTGAGCTGGCACTGAGCAGTGGCCTCCAGATCACATATTCATGTGGACCTGCAAGTGGGAAGCTCTCCTGAGCCAGTACAATTATCCTTCTTGACATAATTGCTGGGCACACCAACTGTCCCACTGCAGCAATTGCACCAGCCACCCTCTCCAACAAGAAGCTGCTTGTGTGCTGCCATTTCCATCTCCGTCCTCCTTTTTAACTGTGAGGCCACGGCAGGTGACAGCTCCTCACAACCCCTCCGGTTACCCAGAAAAGCATCTGCACCCCTCTAGCCCCCTAAAACCACCCTCACCACAGCCAAAAAAATCTATCTCTCTCCTTGACAAGTGCGTAAAGCCTCACCTCTGCTAGACTGCAGCATGATGGTTAAATTCAGCTGTAACCACGGAATAAAGAAAAAGGAAAACTAAGGGCTGCCTTCAGTCCAGGGGGAAAAAAGTGTCCTGCACTTTTTTTTCCAGCAAGTGATGCAGGGAGGGAGGAAGAAAAGAGTCTTTTGGAGGTTCTCTTTTTCATCTGGGAGCAAGTTGGCAATTAAAGCTGACTCTGCTTATTCATTAGATCACATTTAAAAAAAAAAAAAACAACAGCACAAGTGGAGGGGGAACTCTCTAAACAAATTTGGTGCACTCTTCCCTCATTCATCAATAGTTATGACTAGTCAATGTGCTCAATTTGTAAGCTAACTGCTTCTGAAGTAGAACCATATGGTTGCATTAAAACATCTTTTTCGTGCTTAATTTGAGGCAATGATGCACCCTAATCAGCCGTGTGTGGATGAGACCCCTAATTGATGAATAATGAATCATGTGCTCTTGCTCTGATTGCAGCATCACCAAATTAATCCTTTTAATCACTTGAAGCTGAATTGTTTTGCAGGCCGAGGTTTGTTTTAATGGCCAAATTGCAGCACAGCAGGTGGAGGGGATGCCTTCTGAGGTGCTGTCCTCCATTTGCTCTGGTGACAAGGCTGCTCTTCATGCACTTCTTCAGGGCACAGAAGACATGTGGAGGAGGTCACACCAAGACCGCAGCATCAAGTTTCAATCATGAGGAAAGAGCAAGCTTACTTTTCCTCCGGTGTCACCATGTCACTGCAGTCGCTGTCCCCACTCATCCCATGATGTGAGGTGATGGAGCCTGCACGGCTCTGGTAGGGGTGGGGGACAGAGCAGGCATGAACTGCAATGTTGCTTCACATTGCTCATTAGCATCCTCCCAGGAGGCTTTTAGGACATGGTTTAGACTGTGGAAGGATTCCCCCTCCTGCAACAATAGCTTAATGGGATGAGTACAAGCAAGTCACAACATTGAATGGTAAATACCAAGCCTGGGTGAAGGGCGGCAGTGCTTCTAGCCCACATTTCTACCTTTATGTAAGGGGCTGTAATGCCTGGCATGCTGGTCATGCCTGATGAAGCTTGGCCTGATTACACAGGAAAACCTAAGTAGGAAAGTATGACCTGTCCATGGTCATAGCCTTATGGCTTCACATTTCTTTCCTCCTGAACTTGTGACTGCCAGTTCCTCCCCGGGGCTCGTTCTGTCTCTGGTGCCATGGCTGTGCACACACAGGGCCAAATTTTTAAATGGCTTTCAATGCACCCAAGTCTGGATGCCTACCAACATGAGGAGAGCTCTGATGGTTGCCTTCCCCTCTGCAGCAAGCCAGGTCAGGGCATCATCGCTGAAAATTTTTGTGGTGGTTACCTGTACAGACACTAAAACTGCAAAGAGAAGACTTTGCTACATTTCTAAATTAATGTCCTCACTTAGATTGGGACAGATACTGAACTTAAAATTCTAAAGTTACATTTAATCAAAGAAGATACTTGTGTGCTAGCACTTAAAGTAAGTTTAAAAAAAAAAAAAAAGTCAATAATGATTGGTCTGGAGTTCATTATAACACTGAAACATTTGTGCTATGTTCTTTTTCCATTGCTACCTCCAAGCCTTTCATACAGAGGCTGAATTGATTATCCCTATCTGTCAGAAGCATCCAGCTCTGGCATTATTGACCTCATACAGTTAATTGCACAATTATCTTTCAACTCTGCAATGAAGTGCTGCTTATTCTTATGTTTTGAATTTTAAAAATGTTACTGTTGAACTCCCGTGTGCAGACCTTTAACTGCAGCTGAATAAAAATTCCTTATTTCCCTTCTTCCTCACGCTAATAAACATAAAATAGCCAGTCTAGGCTGTATTGTCCCTCCATTTTTTAATGGCAACACAGTTCACAACTGTTTTAATAGTACAGTGCATAAACAGTACATATGCTCATGGTCATGCCTAGTGATCTCAGGGAGCCTATAAATAAGACAGTAATTTACATCAAGAGGGTGTGAATGCTTTAAATGAAAAGATGAAAGGCTCAATGACACCGGCATGGAAAATTGTTCCGAAACATTGCAGCGACTGCATGTTACCAGGCTGCTTTGGTGCCCCATTCCTTCTCATATACAAAATGAACTTGTCTTTCTCTTGTTGATATGATACTAGGCAAAAAAACCCCCAAACCTACACAATACTGTTTGCCCTTCAGTGTCTCTACAAAAGCTGGGACATGTGTAACTTCTATCCTCCACAGTATGCTAAAGGATGACCAGGTGTCTGAAGGCCGAGCTGTGCTCTTTCAGCTGGCAAGCCTCTCAGTCCTGTGTTTTTGAAGGGCCTAAAAGCTGGAGAAGGGGGGCCTCATTGTCAGGGAGGATTATTTTACTTGCTGTTGCTCTGATCTCAGAAATTCTGTGTGACTGCAACTGCCACTGAAGATTTAAAGAAGTGGGGGCACAGAACTTTTTGGTGATACTTTAACCAATTGTGTTCCTCTTTATTTTTCAATAGATTGGTAACTGTCTATAACACATTTTTTAAAAATATTTTCACCCAAAACACTACTACGGCTCCACTAAACCTCCCCTATCAGACATCCATGCAGATTCCGCCTTCTGTCCTCCCCAAAATACAAAAGTTCCTTTGCTACCCTACTGGAAACTCCATCACTTCCACAGACCTCCAGTTTTTCACCAAAGGACATCAGCAATGTTTCTCCTAGGCTTTTTTCTTTTTCCTGTATGCATTTCAGACACTCTCATCTCCACCTCCTCTAGCCTTCCATCTAGGTCCCTGTGTCTCACCACATGGCTGGTCCACTTTGGGGTGCCTCTACCCTTCAATTATAGCTGTGCAATCTGGATATACTCATGTCAACTTTCAAACGAGTGATGTCTGGTGGTGGGCTGGCTGCAGGCTCAGGGATGTGGCTAGGCGGGAAGAGCTGGGAGATCAAGGCTGCAGATGCTACCAGAGGTATCTACCTGAGAGCTGGGGAACTACCAAGTGCTTTCTCTTTTTCAGTGGATTCAAGCACAGACCTCCTTGTCTCTGCCCTCTGGAGCTGCAGCAGCGGCAGCTGTCACCCAGATCTTTGCAGCTAACTCAGGATACGTAAGGACATGAGATTTATCTCACCTTCCTTCATCCATCTGAGCTAGGTGCCCAGCCTGAAGGTGTTCTTCAAGCTCCCTCTGTAGTGAGGGAAGAGGGAGACCAGCTTCTCCAAAGGAGGATCATTTTGCCCTGTTAACAGACTTCAGACATGCCCAGTTAAGTGCCCTGGGGCCTGCTGTTAGCTGCACCACTATCTCAGCATCCTCAGACTGGTTTGAAAAAGACAAACGAAAAAAAATCCTTGTCACCTGAAAAAAAATTCTGGCTGACCCAGAGGCACATGGGCTTGCAGCATACACCAAGCATCCCCTTGCCTTATATGTCTCCCACAAAAGCAGAGGCTGTTGTCTCAGATGAAGAGATCCCGATGCCATCTTTGGTGCCCTGCAGAGTTTGGCAGTGACTGCTTGGCAGGCTGAAAGACCCCACGAGAAAATCACATCCCTCCTCTCCCTGTTTCTAACAAGGGAAATCGCATTCACTGTAAATAAGACTCTTGTCAAATGGGAAAATCTTGCCAAAAGCCCTGAAATCCCAGGGCAGTACAGGTCTTGTGAGAGCAGGGCCGAGGACCACAGCCTTCAGCCTCAGCTATTGGGGTAACAGGGACGTGACCAACACCTCTGTGGCTTTCACAGTAATTTCCCAGGGCTGTCAGAAAGAAGCTGTCCCATGTAGTCACAGTAACACCCCCATAATGTGATACAAGGTGACCACACTACATCTGGGGGGCCATCTCTAGAAATCATCCCCAACACCTTGTCCCTGTGCATCGCTGGGGATACAGCTTTCAGTTCCTCCAGATTTTAATGGAGTAAGGAGTTATGGTGGGGAAACCAAGTGTAACCTCCAGCCCTGCTGCTACACTTCTGCAGGGAAGGGGGTTTTTAAACCTGTGTCCTCATGAGGAAAATGTGTGTTGGATGAGGCTGTTGCTCACAAGTTATTTCAAACACGTCCTGAGATTATCCTTGTTTGTTACTTGATCACTGTATTCGGCTGGCTATTTTGGGGCTTTGCAGAATGATGGTCATTATGTGATATTGCAGACAGCTATTATTCCTGCTCCAGCTTTAATAAACACCTGGTAGATTTAATAAAACTGATGCAGATTTAAAGTGTCCCTCTGGTGATAAATCACCTGGTAAAAAATTTCCACAGTCTACTCTCGCTCTAGGATTTCTGCTTAGTTCAATTCATTAGGCAAAACAAGTCATCCTACCACATGAAAATCAAACTGTTTTCATCTAGTTTGGGCATAGCTACTGAACAAAAGAGTTCACAAATCTAAATAATTATAGCTAATGATTAATGCAATTAAAAATGGAAAAAATATTGCAAACAGTTTTAATCAGCAGGTATTAAAAATCATTGAAATGAATGCTGCAAATCCTTAGATTTGAGAATTAATTCAATCTGGCTTTCTGCTGCTTTGGAAGGAAAAGGGGGAGAAGAAATTCAGGGTCTTCTGGCAAAACCAGGTTGCCTGAATACATTGTCCTTTGCCAAGTATAGGAGTAGGTGCTTCCCTGATTCACCTTTTCTTTTTCTTTTCTTTCAGGTTTTTTTTTTTCAGTTTTTTTTTTTTTTTTTATGGTGGGGGAATAGGAAACAATTCCTAAAACAAACTAATTTTTGGTCATTTTCTTCCCTTTGCAAACAGTTTGAAGACTAAGCAATTTGTACTTACAAATCTGTGCCATTAAGAGAGCGGGGACCCTAAATCCACATGCACACAAGCAGTAACTGTTTGTATGCCAAGCTGTTTGTAAGCCTGATTTGACAGCGTTGGGCTATTCATTCCTTTGTCAACCGTCCGTCGCAAAACGTTAACCTGCATGGGTCTTGGGGTATGGGAGAGCTAAATCTTCCTTCGACAACTGTATAATGACCAGACTGTTTCATTAGGAGGACAATTCACTCGACAAATCCAGCCCAAACAACTTATTTCACAATTTGTGAGTAGAATTAAATTTGGGGGGAGCGGGGCGGGGGGAGGCGGGAGGCGGGAGAAGGTGAGTGGCAGACAATGTGCCGCGGGATCAGCGCATTAGGACAAGTGCTCCAGCCCATTGCAGCAGCGGCCGCGGGCCTGAATCCTGCAAGGCTCGCCGCATGCAGATCAGCGGATTAGGGGGTCCCCGGCATCAGGTCAAGTGTCTAGAGGGTAGCTGATAAACACCCCAAACCTGACAACAGATTTTTCTTTCTTCCTGCTCCACTTGTTAAGTGCCGGAGCAAATCTTCTGAATGGTGGTAGAGTTTACTTAGGGGCCTTTTCTTCCAGAAGACACTCTATCCATTTTCTGAAGCCTATTTCAGGCGGTCTCTAGAATAAATTTGCTACGCATCCCACACACACAAAAAAACCCTCTTCCCTCCCCCTTCGCTGTCTTAACTATAGCCTTTGTCTCAAGGTGTGTGAACGAGGGGGGAAGAAATCTGCACTGAGAAAAGCAAAAGCGAGTTCCCCGCAGATTAAGTCGAGCACTTTGAAGATTGTCTGAACAACTGACTTTTCATCTTTAATTTTTTTTTTTCCCTTGGAGACAGCTCTACTTTTGAATAAACATAGCAAATACATATATGTTTTTTCCAGCACTTCCACAAAAATTGCCAGTTATTGGGCTGAGAATCTGGTGAAGGAATTCTCTGACAGAAACTAACTTTATTTGTCACGGTCACCTGGAAATCACAGCTCTCGCTAAGCAGAAATGAAAGGGGAGTTGGCCAAGAGGGCATGAAATATATTGCAAATATTAAAAATAGAAGCCACCCCATACTGTAGAAGTGGGATACCTCTTCAGCCTGACCCATGGATTCGGAGGTGGTGGTACAGGCAGCAGGCAATCTGCACATTTCATGCTCTGTTAGACACTGGAGAGTCTTAGCACTTCACGGGCACCTCCAGAGCCAGGAGTAAAATGCAGCCTGCTAATGAGGCAAATAAATGTTACGAGGCTACTGCTGGTTTTATTTACCTCGGGGCTGGGGCCAAGAAGGATGGACACAGCAGATGATGTTGGCCTTTACCTGCCTCGTTGCTCCTGACAGTGTGGTCACTTGTTGTCCAGCCACCTTTGCCCTCCCAGTGGCTCAGGCATGGGATGATCCCAGCTCTGTTTGCACATGACAAATTATTCTCAATTTCAGAAAGGAGTCACACAGCAGACCAATTTTCAAAGGCAAAAAAGGTTGGCTGGGGTGAAAACTCCTGACCCAAGAGCATGGATCCCATGCTGCCCACATGGTTTCCACCATTCCCTGCCCTGCTGCGGGAGGCTCTGGACTGAAATCCTGAGGCTTTTCTTATCGTTGCCCACCTTATTCCTATGTATGATGACTCTATGCTAAGTTGTGCTTCTCCTTTGCAGTGTCTGGGTCCTTTCTGCAGACACTGACATCTGCAAAGAAACCCTGGAGATGCATGTGGAGATCTGAGCCTGCAGGAACCTTCCACCCTTCACAGCTGCCTACAGCTCCAGGGAAGCTCAAACATCCCTACATCGCTCAATCTAAAGACAACACAAGAACGACCTGACTTTTATTTCTCTCTGTTTTGCAGGTGAAAAAGCAAACAGACACCCTCCAAATGGTGGCAGAGACCAGTGGAGCAAAACACCCCTCTATGAACACATCCAGGAGACTGGCAGAGCAGATGATGCCTTGCTGGAGCTGCAGATGCTGCGAGCACACAAGACATCAGGTAGAAGAGAGGTAGGACATGGTGCTACGTGTTTGGCAGCTAAACCTTCTGCCTGCAATGTCCTGCCATCCTTACACATGTATTGCTGTGCACTTGTGAATCCAGGGTGCCAGGGCAAGGCTAATGCTGCTGCTGTGATGATTCATTCAGCGATCAAAATTAATGGCAAGGCTGGGGCTTTCTGTTCTCTGTTTATCCTGGGACAAAGGGAAGCAGAAGCAGTCAGCGTGCAATCACTGCGTGGGACCTGCTAAGTAACCTACAGCTTTATTGAAATTCAACTGGGTTTCTAGAGTGAGATGCAATTCCTTTTCCTCATTAATTTGAAACAACTTGTTTTCCCAAAGGGAAGATTATGAACAGATCGGTCTCACCGTCTTCGAGTTTTGGTGTGATACAAACATGGGTGTACTTGGAGACCCACCAAAATCCCTCAGCCAGGAAATCAGGGTGGCCTTGACCTCCCTGCTCCAGATGAAAAGGCAGTTTACCCGGAGGAGAGCCTGCCTGCTTTCCATGTGGTGGAAGGTGGGACCTCCTCTGAACTCACTCCCAGCAAGGACCGGGGGAAGAGTTTCTGCATCAGAGGCAGGTTTTGTGCAGCTAAGTGGCCTAACCCTGCTGACTGCACTGAAGAAAAGCCATTAGAAGAAATCGGCTTTTGATGGGAAGTGTGAGATGCATACAGGTCAGAGCACATAATGAGATAAACTTTAACTTGAAACTAATTCTTGAGCTTATTATACTGTAATAGCTTTGGGAAAATCACTTCACACGGACATATTACATTGTGTAAGATAGAGCTTCTACTAGTGCTAAGCCAAAGAGGTTATTTTCCTCTTTATTTCTGAATGCATCAACTTAAAGATATTTTCACGGATTAGAAAAATGTGTTTTGGTTAAATCATACTACCCATGTAGAGGTTGCATGTAATTAAATTCTATCATTGAGATTACCAGTTATTAGATTATATATGTATATTTTTAAAAAGCAAGCATGTTTTTGCTTGTGTGACAAGGGGTGGCACGAAGAAAAACAGTAGTATGTGCAAAGAATCACTAAATAACTGATAAATAGGCTTAAGTTATTTAAACTGGCATCACAAGTAGCTTAAGCAGTATGTTTTGTATCATCTAAATTTCTAAATACCTGTAGTATATTTGTAAACATGGCAATCTAACATTTTGCTGAGCAGCACATTCACATTCAAATTAACATAAATGAGGATTTAACAGCTGATTGCACAGTGTGAATGATAGTAACTAATTGTCAGAGAGGGAGAGTTGTAAGATGATGGTCCTAATGCGATCAGTGAGGAATACGATGGGAGAGTTTTTTAAGACTGCTGCCTGCCTTCGGGGAGAAAAACACAACTGAGGGGCGATGTGGGCAAAGCGGGCAGTCAGAGGAGGAAGGCTAGGAGAGCTGGTGCCAGGGGTGGTGTGAAACCTTGTTCCTGTGGGCCCCCACCTCCTTTATGGCGGGGATCAATGGGCTCCCTGGCTATTGAATGCTGGTCCTCCTGGAGGAAGCAATTGTTCCGAGGTGTGGCTCATTTCAGGCATTTAATCTCTGCTGAATGGGGGCTGTGTTACCCGTTTTGCTTTCTGCTGGGGAGATTGCAGGCAGCTGGTCAGTGGGAAGCAACAATGACCGCCAGTGCCGAATGGGGGAAAGCGCTGGGCTGTGGGTGCGTGCATCCCCACTGCTGACCCTGGCCGTCCACCTCCCTGGGGGGGCTGTGCCACACCCAGTGGCAACCGAGCTTTTCTTCATGCTGCCCTTGTAGCCCGGGGAAGAGGCTTACCTGCAGGCTTTGTCCTTGCCTTAATAACATTTAGACCAGATAGACACACACAACAGGGCCTGTAGCTGGGGGCCAATATGGACGGGACTGCTGGAAGCAAAACTTTCCCCCCTCATTTTCTTAATGGGGGTTGGGGCAGACACAGGGCAGGGCTTTTGCCACTGCTCAGGTCTGGGGGTTTCGGCACATCTTTGCTCAAGCCCACCCTCTGGTCTGACCTGCAGCAGCTGAGCAAGAGCTGTTCTAAAGGGACTTTCCTGGGGCAATAAGGGGGTCAGCAGCTATGTGGCAGGCTGCCTGGCTGCTAGGGTTTTCTGGATGGGCTGGACCCACTCATGCTGGTGGAGATGATGATCCTGCTAGGAAAACAGCTAGGAGCTTGCAGTTGCCATGCCAGGGGGTGGCTGGGCAGCTGGCCGCACTGCCCATGCAGCACAAGCTGCTTCTGCTCCCCTCTCCTTGGCTGGTGTCTACCGTAACACAGTTTTCCATCCTCAGGCATTGAGCTCTTGTTCCCCAAGTGACCCTCATCACATCCTGGCATTAATTTAAGTGGAAGGAAGCAAGGTGTTAAAGTTGGTGGCCATGTGCCAGTTCCACCAGCTCCTTCTCCAGCATGGACACCCAGGAGGAAGCCAGGCAGAAAGTACCTGGGTTACCTGCAACATGTGCCTCTCAGTGGCAGGGATCAGTTTCCTCCAAGGATATCTGAGTAACTCCCTGAAGGATCCCCTCTCTCTCTACAAGCTGTTCAGGGAGCCAAGGTTAGATATCCCATGTTCAATGGTGAGAAAGCCTCGCATCCCATTGTATTTTAATGTCGCATTTCAGTCTGATGCATTGGTGTGTTCACCTTTTAGATCGAGGCGTTTGAGGAGATATCCCCACTGCTAAGGTCAGCAATAGCCCTCTCCCCCTAGCCCCATCTGCACCTCTTCCTCAGACCCCATCTGGAGGTAAGGGAAGCCCCGAGGAAACCCCTCTCCTGTCCTGATTTGCACCAACTCACACTGCCTCTGCCCCTCCAACCCCCAGGGAAAGGCAGAGGAAACAATTCTTCTTGTGGAGTTGGCTATTCTGCTTAGACCACCTGTTCCATGGGACAGGCACTGTGTCCTTCTCAGTACCCACCACAGTCAGGCACCATCTCCAGGGGTGACCATATAGCACTGAGGTAACCCCAGTGTTCCTGTTTGGGAGAAACTTTCTCAGTTACCCCTCGGTTAAACTTTGCCAAACAGTAAGAGCACCAGAAAGCACAAGCGGTTGGGGTAACCTAAGCTGCTTAGCTAGCCTGGCTTCACTTGTTTTCCTCAAATTTGAAAACAAGTACAAAACCAGAAAGATCAGATTCATGGCAGGAGGAAGATCTGCCTCCAGGTTTACTCGGGAGCCACAGTGGCTGCAGCACTCACCTGAGTAAGACCCTGTTCAATTCCCACACACTCAGCAAGGAGCTTTGAAATCACATTTTCCTGCCTGAGAAGAGGGGTGTAACCAGCAGGTTTCCCACACTGATCTTGCTTGGGTGCATCTGTTTGTTTGTTTGTTTGAACAAGAAAAAAATTACTTATCAACTGTGTTAAACTGAGGTTATTTTTCCAGTCTGCCTCTGAATGGAAGATTCATTTACTAGCAGAGGCTTGCATGGCTCAAGCCTCCGCTTCAGCTCTTTCCTCCAGATCATCAGGTGTTCAAGCCCAAGCTCCCCACTCCACCCTTTCGGGTGATGCTGTGACAGAGACTGCAGCCCCCTCACCTCCTGAAAGTAATATTAAAAGCCATTCATTTTTACAGGTCATCTTCTCTATGATGTATCTGGAGAGTCCCACAAAAAAGATCAGACAGCATTGACAAACCATTCCTGTCTCTAAGCACAGAGACCTGCTCGCAGGAGGATAGAGGAGAAGAAAGGAAGAAGACTGAGTGAGACAAGTCCTTGCACAGAGATGTTGACCAAAGGCTGGCCGTAAGTAGGGAAGAACAGGATCATAAACCAAACCATGAGGATGGTAACTCATTTGGATACGGGCACTGAATGACAGCCATAAGGAAACTCAGATTCCCTTTCTTTCCCACCAGCCCAAGGAAAGCAGACTAACAACACTTCCCGGCTGAGCTGAGTTGTGGCTGCAGGGCAGCGGGCGAAGTTTCAGCTGCTGGGAACACCTTCTGCACTCCCTCTCCCTTGAGCAGCTCCTAATAACTTGGCAGCTCTGCAAAGGATCTGTTGGAGGCAATCACTTGCCTTAACTGAGGAGCCTGGACGGCTGGAAATTGGATAGTTGATTGTGTCTGTGCTCCCCTTGGCGCCTGTGCCTTTGATGGTTTTATGCTCCGTTATAGCTCAGCATCCCAGCATAAGAGCCACTTGCCAGGCTGTCTCAGCAAGGGATGAAATTGCTGAACATACTGGAGGTTTCTTTTTTTTTTTTTTCTACCAAGAAGTTCTTATAGCATATCCCTATGTTTAGCAGTATTAACCAATCTGGCCGCTGCAAGGGTGACTTTTATTGGAAACAATGACTTTAGCAGATCTACTAGACAAAAATAATTACCAGAGCCAAAAGCCTTAAGGATATCTCCAGTTTCTATTAAAGACATTTCAACACATCTAAGCTTCGAGCAAATGGGCAAAGTACTTTCCACAAAATCAAATGCTGAATTCAAAGAAACATCAGAGTTAGTTTAAAAAATGACAAGAAAAAGGAACTTTAAAGCATCCCTAGCTTCCAGTGTAACCAAAACCCAGTAAGCCCAACCTAGGCATCTAAAAGCAAAGCACATGTGAATTTGACTTCTCTTGGATCCTGAATCATCAAATTAAAAATATGTACTCAGAATCTGGCCACAGGCGTATTCAGGATTAGATACAGCAGCAAAGCACTGATCTGGTACACAGAGATTATAAAAGCCAGAACCCAGTTCTGCAATCAGATATAGGTTTTTCTTGGCAATGCTCCAACCCAGCATGACAGAAATTAATTGTTCTTGCAAATAGCAGAGACTGAATTGGTGGTATTAAACCAAAATTTTCTTCCAAATAGTAGACCTTCAAGAGTAACTGGAGTGCAGCTATGGATAAATACTTCTGATACAAAACCCATAGTATTGTATAATCGACTTACACTTTTTCCTCTGGCTTTTTTATGTTCTCTGGAAGGGCCTGTCAAAATGATTCACAAATCATACCTGTCAGACCCAACTGAGATGCAGGAGAGGCAACAGCAGTCAGCCAGGACCCAGGGACATCACAAACTTTGCAGCCTTTCTTGCTTGATCTCCTTGATGCTGTCTCACCAAATGCTGGACTGTCATTGTTGCCACATGAGACCCTCCGTTGACTCTCTCCAGTGACAGTCTTGCCAACACCACACATCAGAGGATGGGAGGAGGAGGCAGAGTTGTCCTGCCAGCAAAGCTGGGTGTCACTTCTTCTGAGGGTCAGGAGCTGCTTCCCACCATCACACACATCCTCTAACCAGCACCCCTAGAGCAAGTGTGAGCATCCCCAGCACAGCAGTGTGTTGTGCACACAGGTAGGCCTCATTATTTTTCTCCTCCAAGTACTTCTGACATGCTTTCTAGGTTTGCCTGGATGAAGCCCCTGAGGAGCTTCCACAAAGCACAGGGTTGGATCCCCAGCTAGGGCATATTCTTGGCTCTTGGAGACCCTTCGGAGGACATGGGGTCCTCATCACCCTGATGGTGATGAGGGATTGAGCCTTCAGAACACTCTGGCCACTTGTGTAAACTCTGCAGGCAAGGTTTGTAAGAATATTTTAGGGCATCTCTATGAGGGTAATCAGAGCATGCATGGACTCACAGGGCAAGGTGCGGCCCAAATAGCTCAACTTACTGATCTTGTGTTCCTCCCTCCAACGATCAATCATACACAGGTCAGAGACTTGGCAAAAGTTTGTCTAACCTGTCCTTGAAAGTGTCATAACCTGTCCTCCCACAGTGGAAAGCTTCAGTCCCTCTCCGGGTGATCTGCTCTAGTACCTTGTGGTAGGAAATAGGAGGCAGGAGCCAGACCCAAGATGGGGAAAAGCAAGATCCAGGAGCAAGGATGGAGGAACACAGCT
The DNA here is from genome assembly GCF_037038585.1 of Patagioenas fasciata. Classification (NCBI taxonomy): domain Eukaryota; kingdom Metazoa; phylum Chordata; class Aves; order Columbiformes; family Columbidae; genus Patagioenas; species Patagioenas fasciata. The sequence continues at coordinate 91,881,529 of NC_092520.1, forward strand.
TCTCCTATCAGCATGGTAAGCAGCCAGAGACAGGCAGTAAGATTGTCATGTCTACCTAAGAGTAGAGGGGGAGCATTTGTTGGCTGAAGTGGCCACCCCGTAATTCTCCCGGCCCTTTGTTGCCTGCGGGACAGGTCACTGCTGGTTGCCATCTGCACCAGTGCAGTCTCCACGTGGAGGGCCAGAGCCACGAGGGTGATGCTGACACCACTTTGGTGGCTTTCAATAGCAACAATGGCAGGCACTCAAAAGTGAGGAAGATGGCCTTGACGTATTTAGCACCGTAACCCCCCTTGAAAATAATGAGAGCTGGCCCCTTTGTGGATCCAGAGCTGAATGGCTGTAGTAAATCTTGTCACCCTTAACTTCTGTGTTCGCAGAGCTTGGTGCTCCTCATTCATTTGTTAGATCCTAAGCTGTCTCACAGAGCGAAGGGAATGGTAGTACCTTATAACATGTCCATGCTGAATCACTTTATGCAGACTGTTTATTGGTGTGCTTATAATCTCCTCCCTGTATGTTTTTAATGTCTAGACTTATTAAGGGCTTATGGCCTTATCTTAATTTTCCCACAAACCAGATGGATATAATGATATTCATTTCCATTATTTTCCCAGCTGTACATTCTTTTGCTGGTTAATCTTTGTTCCCATGCAGTTTAACAAGGGCTATGTGGATGTGACCAGACTTCTCGCTAACTCTTGAAAAAGAAAAAAAGTCACATTTCATGTTTCCAGATTTTTGTAAAATCACTGCGGCTAGCTGGCATCTGTACTAACTAGTTACCACCACTGTGACAGACCCAGGTCAGCCATCAGGCTGTAGGCTCCATCCCTAGCCAGAGCAGGCTGTAGGGGCACATCAGTGGAGAGGAGCAGGCTCCAGCTTACACATCACTTGTTATCTGGAGGGCAAAGACATTTAGATAAGCAAAGCTTAACTCAGAGCTTCAGTGATAATGCAGCAAATGACAGCAGGTGAAAAGGGCTCCTGTCAAACGAGAAGCAGAGTTCTCCAGTCTTTGAGGTTTTCATCCTGAGGTTGCATGAGGTCTTAGTGGGGAGCTCCTCAGGAGAAAGACACGTCCTCTGCTCTCCCGGTGCTGCCCACACTTAGTTTCAGAAGGACGGAGGCTCAGCCTGGTGTTGAAGCCTTCCCTGAAGTTCTTCAGGGATGGCACTGGCTAAAACCTAACAAGTCTGGCTAAGCATATGCATGGTATTGTTTTCTCAGAGGCTGTGATTTGACCGATGGGGTGCATTTTCACATTAATGAAAAGGCTAACCAGCTGCTAGGCTTAAGAGACACTGCTTCCAGAAAAAAAAAAAAAAAAAAAAAAGGGGAATCTGACAGCTTTTTAGAGAAAAGGCTCAAAGATTTTGTTTTTAGATAGGAGCAAAATATCATGCTTTCTTCTGTCCTCATTTTCAGGAACTGTTCTGGTGGAAAATAAACTCTGAAGAAAAAATACACCCCCAAGGTTTTAATGATCTTTTCAATTTGCAACTGAAAGCAAGACTGAATAAGGAAATACCTTGGGAAGCATTCCTACGTGGAGGTGCTTCCTTTCTCCTCCCTTCTCCGGGTAGAATGAGGAAAGAAGGGCAGTTTACTTCTCTATCACATTGGATTTAATGATTTTGGGAAAAAGTTCTGAATGCTCTACATTATGATGTTATCACGACCTGTATTTCAGTTCCTGGACTTCACAGAATGCTACCACTGCACCCTTTCTTCCAAATAAGGTTCAAATACGGTGGGGTTTCTCTATTCCTTCACTCTAGGTACAGGAACTGGAAGAATAATTATCAACTTGATAATTTTATTTTGTGCAAAAAAGAGAAACTGAAAGCACATTTGAACAACAGCCCTTAGACTTCATGAGATCCAACTGGTGAGAAGGCAAGGCTCAAGGCCATCTGCCCTAGCTGCTCCTAACATCTGCTATCTTAACTGGCCAGCCTGAGGATCAGAACGAGTTACTATTAATTATTGAAGGCAGCATTTTCAGTACTGGCTTCTTTGGCAAGGGTCAGTGTAATGTCCATTCAGTTGCCAACACACTGAAAACTAAATGCGTGACCCCAGTCAAAGTTCATTGTAGAGACACAGATCTGGGCCATGACCTTAGAAATAGCTCAGCCTGTTTTGCAAGAACAAGAAGGCATAGAATTACCTATTAGAATAAACTTACCATCTTCAAAATGGATGTCCATATAGATCAGCAACTGCTGCTGTAAATAAGTGGAAAGATTTCTGAGGATGAGTGACAGCAGCACCTAATTGTATAGATTTTTTTTTTATTGATCTTTCACCTGCAGCAAGCATCAGGTCAGAGGCTGGAGGCAGTGTCATCTCATCGGGCATGCCACCTGCGAGACTGCAACATCCAGTCTCCCCAGGAAGGCAGAAAGGAGGAGGGACTGGGGAAAGCGATGCCGAGAATGTAATTGCCCTTGAGGTGGGTCAAATGCTTTTCACATTTATTTCTTAAAACATTTCTCAGTTCAGGTAGGTGGACATGAGCAGAGTGATCCAACCCATACCTGAACACGGAGGTGTCGGAGTGGCATACGGGGCAGGCAGCAAGGAAGCAGGGATCCTCACGTGCTCTCTGCCTGTCAGGTGCAATACATTACTGCCATGAGTCAGTGAAGCAAACATAGAAATCAGCTGATTTAAACTGACATTTCCAGATGCTCGCTGTGGCGTTGCTGTTGAAAAAACCCTAGGGATCAGGAAATCTGGAAGTGTCCATTTGAGACTGCAGCAGTTCGTGATGGATTTTGCCATCCTGCCCAGAGGTTTTGGAGAGAATGGTGGTCGAGAAGCATTTCCTTGTCCTGGTTGTTGGCTTGACAGTGCAAAACCCAAAACCCACTTGCACCACTGGCTGTGTCAATGGAGTTTCTGGCAAGTAATTATGATCTGCTCTGGTATTGCAGTGAAATCCTCAGTGTCAATTCTCCTCTGGTTTTCCTCTACTTGGAAGTGAGAAAAGGCTCAGGAAGAATTCCCTTGGTCTTTCAGGTGCCCTTTGCAGGTGCTTCCAGCTGCTATCCACAGGCCACAAATAGTAGCCAAGCCTGTCATCACGACTAGCATTCACCCACATGTCCCCATCCAAGAAGCCCTCATCTCCTCTCCAGTGACAACATCTGAACATCCAGATCATGTCTCCAGTCCCAAGCCAGTGCTGGACTGCACAATCTGCGCATTACCTGCGCATGGCTTCTAGTCAAAACCATCTCTGAGGAAAACTGGTTTGCCAGAGCTGAACAGGAAAGCAGCATGGTATTTCAGATTACATGAGCGCAAGTTTGCAAATTCCCATACAGTATTACCTGGCTGGTGTGGGCAGAGCCACAGCTTCCATAAGCACAGCCAAGAGGGCGTGTTTGCATTTCTTGGACATGCAGTTAGTGGAGTAACTCTCCTCTTCCAGAAACTAGAAATATAGCAGAAAATCTGGGGGTCAGCAGTTCAGATGGATGAAAGTATTTCTGAGTTTATCTAAATGTATCACAAACTGCGTGTTTCTAAAAGTGCTTTAAGTTCCTTTTGTGTGTGTATGTATGTTGGCAGATGTTATAGAAGAGATGTGCAGGCTCTCCAGAAGTGCCTGACACAGGTCAATCATTATTGAGACCTTAAAGATCACCTGGAAAAAAAGCTTTCCCTTGGACTTCACAGATATTCTTCACACTGACCATAAACCAACATGAACAGCTTTACCTGGAGGAAAGAACAGCGATCCTCTAAGGACGCTGCGGGATTAATGGAAATAGCTCGTAAACATGTTGAACCTCAGGGATAAACGTGAAGGATAAATCAGAGGACACATGCTCCATTTGCAAACCTTTGGCCATTCTTTCTGTTCCTGTAGGAGGGTGGATGTGGCCGTTCAAAACCAGAACCACCATTTAAAAGAGGGATCTTGCTAAAGTTTATTTTTCGGGGAATTTTCAGATATTCTGGTCTAGGATCTTGCTGTCTAGCGTATTGTTTCAACAAACAAGTGAAAACCATTAAGCATTTCACAGTGTAAAGAAGGAGTGAAAAATTACACAAGAACTACAAGAGGCCCTTATGGAGGTACCCAGTAGATTACCCCATGGAAATGATCAGGGTGAGCATTAGATCAATGGCCAAAGAAACACTTAATGAAAACAGAAGACAAAAGACTGGCTGTGTGTGAAACCCTTGAGACAAAAAGTGACAACAGAGCACAAGATAACAGCTCAACTTGTAGAGTTTTGACCACGTTGTTCCCCACAAGAGTAGGCAACAGGGGCCATGCAGAGGAGAGAGGGGGCAGAGGTGTTCCCAACCACAGGGTGACATCTGAGCCCTGCACAGACTTGAGGAGACAGCAAGGTTGATCCAATGTTGTCAACAGAAGGTGAAATGAACTATGAAGAAATTATACTAAAATTATACAGAGGAAAATCCTGCCCCTGATGAAAACTTCCTCTGTCTTTTCTGTGAGGAGGGTTTTACCCTTGGTTCTGCATCATGAAAATAAGAAGACACTCTCTAAAAGACACCGTTTCCTGACTACCTGTAAATACAGATCTCTGAAGAACATGCTGCTCCCGGTGAGGGAATCTAGGGACTAACTTTCACTCAACATTTCTCAGGGATTTTCTTGCTTTTGTGGCTGCTTAGCCTGTGAATATAGCCTGTTAACCAATGCCTGGGCTTTTTAAAAGGTATTATTATTTTAGAAATGTAGAAAGTTTCTAGTTTAGCATCATCAGCACTTTCTAACTTCTTTGTCTGAAGGAAAACCACATAGACACTGCTTTCGTTGCTGTTAATTTTACCAACTATGCTCAAACTGACAGGGTAATGTCTCTGATTTTCATAGGTTGCTGCTTGGTAAGTGTGAAGAATAAAAATCATGTTTAGCTTAGGAAAGAAGCAGAAGCTATCAGACACATATACGCTGCCAGCGTGCTGCCAGCAGCCATGTATCCCGCTACAAAACACCAAAATGCAACTCTGTTGTAGACTTCAAGACCACCATAGGGTCACCATGCAGCTCCTGCTCCAAGACTGGAGGAAGAGCCTGTGCTAGGATGAGCCTGTCAAGGCCTCTCCAACTTGGATCTGCTTCAGACCAAAGTAACAAGTGTTTACCAGTACATGATATGCATATATGAGTAGGCTGTAGACCCTTATAAAACACATTGTGTCCTTTGGTCTCACAAGAGATTGTGGCTTTGTACTTTGCAACCTGGAGTTCTTATTAACACACAGAACCACGCATCCGATACAATAAAGTGGCTCAACTGAGAAATACTACTCTAATGGCAAAAGTCAGTCAAGATTATTTGCTTCAGGAGGGAAATTTCAAGTAGTGCCAGATGGACATTTTGGTCTTTTTGAAACTAAACATTCTCATTTCTTGTTGGGTTCTCAACTACTCAGGATGGCTCCGTGTGTCAAATTACTTTGATTTTGTATTACAGTAAACATTATAATACAAATGCAGGTAAATAAAGAGGAAACAGTATGGAACAGCTTGGTTGACTCAACTTATAATGTCAGAATTTTCATGTAAAAAATTTTTATTTATTAGTTTATTTATATAGTTATTTATTTATTTGTAAGTAGCCTCAAAATCAGCATTGTGATCTCCCTCCTGTATTAAATTTACCATCTGCTATACTTGCAACAGACCTGTCACCCTGTCGCCTTCTTTCCTTCTCCCTAGCCAAGAAAGAAGTGGTGCCTCATCACTGTTTCCTGTAAGTCCTGCAGGATTTGATTTTTAAAAGCAACATTTTTTTTTTCTTTTGCTGACCATGAGCCAGATGAAGCTAAATCTAATTATGTGACTTGCCTGCTGCCTTGCAAAGGGCTGCATAGGCAATTACTCTCTTCACTAGTCCAGAATCTGGAGATTTGCGGGGTCCTGCCCTGCATGTTGAATACTTACAAACACCAATGTCAAGGAGGAAAGGGCAGATCCTGTTGGAAAACAGAGTGTGTGGGATGAAGCGGGTTTCAAGCTCAGGTTTGCAAGCTACAAAAGCAGCTCTTCCCTAGCTCCCATGCCTGCTTCTGGCCAGGAATAGTTTGGCTTTACTATGAGGGAGGTTGTGAGGAAGTCATCCTTCTGCCACTTGCAGCTGACAGCTCCATCTCATGCCAAGCTGCAGATATCTGGAGCTTTGTAAGTGTAGCTGCCTTTTTTCTGATGAGCTAGCCCTGGAACTATTTCCTTCCCTAAGCCATAGGTTCACTTATTCCCCTGATTCTCCCTTTTCACCTTTCCATTTGTGTTCTTCCAGGCAAGCACAGATCTGTGCTTCCATGCACCAGCGCATCCTGCCAAGGTGTTGCCCTTGGACTGTTTTAAACTAGTCTTGCAGTAAGTGACCATGCCTTTTGGGGCCAACGGCTTCAGGGTCCTTCTAATTCCAGTGAAAAATCAAGAGGATGCTAGTGAATTCATAAACACTCTTTTTTCTCATTTCATAAAAATATTTTAGATGTGTTTTTTCAATAGTGGCAGAGCTAAATAGCATTTTGTCCAATTAAGCTGAAGCAAGGACACCGAATAAGGACAAATTTCCAATATTCTGTACCTTCTCCTTTGCTCCAGTGCTTGCCTGTTATTTTCAAGAGCAAAATGATACATCTGCAGCCTTGCCCTATGCTTGCCTGAGCCAATTTGCCATCATTACCCATAACCTGCACTGCCAGAAAGTTTCGGTTCCTTGCTTTCTGTTTCTTTTAATGAGGAATGTATGCTTTGGCAAACAAATAGCCTTCAACGAAATGTTAACTGTTTTAAAATTACACATTTATTTTTCTCATCAACTGTGAGTTGAGGAATGTATTTCTTGTGTTTTCAAAATTAGAAGGTCAGGGAAAAAAATCATATCCATTAGCAACATTTTGAAGGGAAGGGATGTGACCAGTCACTGAAGGAAAAACCTCAATGATTTATACAACTGGAAGAGATGACTACAGGGGTGGTATGAAATTCTCTAGCTCAAACACTTTGGTTTCCGGCCTCAGGCTGGGTCCTGCTGGCATTCTGATCACAAAAGTGTCTTGTTGCTTTCCCAAGAGGGGCATGAGCTTGACCTTTAATCCCCTTAAAAAGGCTGAGCAAGCCTTAACAGAACTGGTGAAACCCATGTTGAAGGAGTAAGTACTGGTATAACGCAATCCTCCATTTTCAGTGGTAGGTTTTTCCAGTAAGGAATATTACTTTTCTGCACACTTATAAGAAGTTTAAGGGTAAATTCGTGTCCTATTATTATTCATTAAAAAGAGAAGCACATTTATTAATAAGTCTCAAAACCCTTCACACAAAACCTGGTCAAGGCAGGGCATTTGCCTCGGCAGCTCTGCACTTGTGGTACACGGCAGATCTCTCAAAGGCATGAGACAGTCAGCCAAGCAACGCTGAAAACCTGGGGGTAGTGATACAACAGGAAGATGACATCCTTTTTCTGTGTATTTTTGAAGATGCTGAATGCACATCTCACTTTGAAGAGAAGCCCTTTGGAGAGAGAGAGTGTCACTTTGTGAAAGAATTAAGGCATGCATGAGATTTTTCTTTAACTTCTTATTTCCAGGCTTTTACTGTTTTCAGAAAACAAGGTACATCTGGATACATCCCAAAATGTCAGGAAATCAAGGCTTCTGCCTATTCCGTTGTTTGTGCGAGAAGGTGTTCTGGAGTGTTTGCAGTCATTGTAAGGCTAGAAGAGCTTTTGTGTGTGTTTTCTGGTTGGTTATCCCTAACATATGGAGTACAATGGCTCAGCTGAAGCAAAGTCCTTGCCTAGTCTTTCAGTTAAAGATATAATAGGACATTCTCTCTGTAGCTGCTGGTGTAGGACTCACCACTTCCTAAAAGAAAGCACTCCTTGAAAAAGAGAAACATTCTCGGGTGGTGGTTTAACTTGAATGAGGAGAGAGTGACTCCTGAGATTCCCTCAGTTTTGGATCCAAGGGAAATAGACATTTCTTTTCTATGAGAAATTCTGGGAGTTGTGAAATTGTTCAAGTGTTTTGTCCTGAAGATTTCCCATCAGCATTTGATCTTTGAGCCCTGTGTGACAGTTTCTTGAGGCCTGGTGGTGGTTGCCAGGGTTTGTAGGCTCCCCACTCCACAGCAAGGAGCAAGGAAGCCTTAAGGATCCCTAAGGTTTTGTGCATTTTGTTCACCTGTTGATCTGTCAGGAGCTCAGATCCTATGAGCTATGGACAACCTACTGTGGAAGGAGACCGTTCATAAATCTTTGAGGGCTGTCAGATCCTAATCCCATGTCTGGGAGCCTGGGAGGTGGTGGGTGTTTCATCTTGCAACATAGCCCACCCGCCATGCCTGGAGCTGTGAGTGGTGGGAGTACTGGATGTCAAAGAAGTCTGCTTAAATACCCTGTGCAGAAATAATCTAAACTTTTAGAAAGAGATGGGACATGTTTCTGTCTGATAAAATAGCCAACTTGGATAAATCTCAATGTGTCTGTTCAGTGCTCTTCCATATCAAACTGGCAGCATATTTCTACCATGTCATTACAGCTAGGAGAAGTTAACAACTCCTCAGTACCTCATGTATGTCCTTCTGTATGTATTTACACCACAATATTTCTATCATACATTTATTTTATTAATAAATGATGCTCAGAAAGTAGTTCCCAAGTCGAGACACTGAATGTGTGGTTAGGATTCTGGACAAGCACTGCAAAGAGCTGGATTCATGTCCATCTTCTGCCTCTTGGTGAGCTTCTTTGGTCCAACTGTGACCTGCAAACATGCTGGCTGAGTTCTCTCAGCAGTTCTCATTGAAGCAAAAAGAAAATACATTTGATCAGGCTACTTACCTGAGTGGTGGTAAGCACTATTTTCTACAGCTTTAAATCCTTTAGCCTTAATTTTCCGACAGTGCAGCGTAGTTTTTGTTGTTCATGCACCCCTAATGTAACAACTAGAACCATTTTGTCAGTGTCCGCTACACACTGAGAGGGTACATGCAGCAACAAACTCCTGATGTCACTGATGCTATAAATGTAGTCCTCAATGCACTACTAAAAGTATTATTTTAAACACCATCCTAAATATTCAGCCTTTAATTCTTTTTGAGGTTTTCCATAGGAACTGCTGCATGCAAAAGTGCCTTGCTCAAACAATGAGCAGGTTTACAAAAATACAGCATTTGGAGCTTCAGAGGTGATGCCTGAAGTTCTTTGCTAACTAATTGGAAACTAATCAGGAAATTCATTTGCCTTCTTAAAGCTCATGCGTTACTGACACATGCTGACTTTTGCTGCTTCTTCAGCAGCCGCTGAAATAATTAATGATGTGAGATTTTGCACTGTCAGTCATGCCAATCTGAATGGAGTCATGTCCAACTGGATTTTGCTCTCTATCAGTGCAAAACCGAAGTCACAGGGACATAGTCCAACAGGTGTATTGTTTTAGTTCTTGTTTCATGGCACCTCTGATGAGCTTACCTGACTCCCGCAAACTTCAAAAGGTGTGATTTAGATTTATGAAAGGAAGGATACAAAAACGAGCACACGCAGAGGGCTGGTCATAAGGCATTAAATTGCATGTAGATCTACCATGGCCTGATCCAGACACCCACTAGGCACTATCATTGATAAATAAAATAAATATACAGATTTAGGCTGCTGGGATTGGACTAGATGATCTTTCGAGGTCCCTTCCAATCCCTAACATTCTGTGATTCTATGATTCTGTGACAGAATTGTGCGGAATTTTTTGCCATCAGAAGAGCTTGAATTGGGTTGCTTGTAGAAATGTCTATGGCTGGTGCGTGACTCTGTTACAGCAATCAGATATGGCATAAGTAGGACTCCTGCCTAAACTGCGTGAAACAAGGTAACCAGCAAATACTTTTCAGACCCAGGGTACATGTGTTTAATTAGATTGAACTAGTACAATAAAAAATGCCACCTCTCTGGTCTCACAGGGGCATGCTCCTCTTCATTAAGAAATGACTGTGCTTTTCAGCCTCTGTAACACACTAAGTGCTCATAAATCCCACCTAAGTGAGGAGACTGGAGATGGTTCAGATATTAGCGTTCCCTCCTTGCTCATACATACAACAGATGTGACAGAAGCCAACGAAGGCTGATCTTCTCTGATGTTTTTCAAAGAAATTATACCTGCAAGCGTCTGTGCCGTGAACATACACACCCAAAACAATGAATGTAGTAAGAGCCTTTGAAGTTTGATGAGACCTGGCTTGTCCCACCTTGTGAGGGAGCATGAACTCAACTCCAAAGGAGTCCCCAGAGGACAGCCCCTCACCAGCATCTCTGCTCATCATCTCTGCTGCGGCACCAAGAGGGCTGCAGGTGGTTTCTCAGGGAGGAAGACCACAGGCCATTTCAAGCTCTGAGAATCAAAACTTATCCCCTGTATTATAACTGAAGGTCAACAAATAACCAGCCCCCAAGCATGGCTGGATGTACTTGGGACGTAAGCAAGCCTCTGTGTTTTATTCTAACTTTGTTTTCTGCATCGATTTTGCAGGAAGCCCAATGCAGAATCTAATTTAGATGGGACAAAAAGCACAGACCACATCAGCAGCATCCACACTCAAGAAGAAAGTGAGCAGCTCTCTTTGCCAAAGACAAATAGCTGCACTGGTCACTGCTGTTGTTTGATATGACCTGGGACTCTGACCAAACTCCAGAAAGCAAACTTTGGCACAAACGACCAACATGACCTTCTCCTCACAAAACAAGAAATATTATTACTGTCTGCTGCACTCCTAGACCACTTTAAGGCAGATTAATTGAAGCTCAGTGGTAGTCAGCTCCCTCTTGTGCATGCTCCCCGTGTCTCACTCGAGCGATGAGAAACTCTCAAGAGAGACATGCCTTGGCTCAGCCAGAAATTACTGGTTCAGAGCAGAGTTTGGTGAATGCTTCAGAGGGGATCATGCCGTATAATCACCAGGAAACACTGACCATCCATAGTTTGGGAAGCTGGAAAACATCTACGTGCTGGCCTATTAAGGCTGGAGAGATCCAGGTGGGTGTTATTTGATCAGACCCACCAGAATGAGCCCGGCACCTCCCACCTAGCCCTGCTTGTGTTGCTGGAACCATGGCTATTTTGTCCTATTATTCTTAAACACAACTAGCTGCTAGCCATCAAATTGCTCAGGAGGGAAGATGAGGTGGTTCAGAGCAAATGGGCAAGCCCTTCCACATTGGTGTGGGGACCCTTCTTGCCCCATGTGGTCTGTTTCTCCCTGGCCCATGTCCTGACCCATTTGCAGGCACTCATGAGGACAGTGCCACTCAGGACCAAAATCCTGTGTGTTTTCTCTGTGGCTGGGTCCCAACAGTTACCCGGCCTCTTGGCTGAGTCCTGTGTGAGGCCATGTCACCCACCACCAAACAGCTGGCAGCCAAAAACATGGTCCTCAGGGTCTGTATTTGCATTGTGCTTGCTGGTAGTGGCATTTCTTTTTCTTCTGAATACTAGCGGCTGAACCTGTGCAAAGATCTGGTGAGACCCACCCAAGCCTAGTCATTCCCACAGGGAAGGAAAAACACCACCACCCGAAAATATGGCCCATGTCTGGGTGCGCAGAATGCATATGAGGTGGATTTACTGCAGTGCTGGACTTAGTGCCACCCCATCTGGATATGTTAGCTGTTCGGTAACCCGAGTTTTCTTGTGACAGAAGGTCTGCCACTCCTCCGCTGGAGAAAAACACAACCAACAACAACAACAAAAAATAACCAAATCAAAACAAGTGTTTTTATTAAACTTGCATGCACTTAAGCCATTTCTTTGAACCTTTACAATTCAGCACAGTGTTCACTGGCAATGAATGTCTTCATCTGGCTTTAAAAGGTGGGAACAATGTTGTGCACTTAAATCCCTTAACTGGAAATTTCTTGCCTTTCATTTGTTTAGCCACAGTAGAGAAAAGACTAGTCACAAAACTTTCCTCTGTGCTTAAGAAGATTTCTCCTTTGAAGCAGCAACAACAATAATACTGTAATAGAAGTAAAGCCTGCTCTTCTTACACCAAGCATATTTTCTTCTGAAGAAACGTGCTGCAATTGCAATGACAAAGTCGGGCTTGCTAAGCAGGGCCGTTTCCCCCTGCTACTTTGTGTTGAACTTTTACAAGCAAGCCATAAATACATAGATACCAAAGAGTTAATTTGCGTTTTTAAACCTCCTTCCCAATATCCTCTCTCATTCCTGCATAAAATCCCCATGTCCAGACATCAAATCAGTAAACCCTGTTGCCTGTCAGAGAATACAATGTCAGGCCATTAGTATGTTAATAAGTCCGGAGGGTGACAGGTGGCCTAGTAGACAGCTCAATTAAGCTGCTCATTAAACACACGCTAACGAACAGCCAAGGCAGGGCCTGAACAGCACCATTCTGTAATGACATGATGTCAGAGCGAACAAATGAGGAAAAATAACAAAAACATTACAGCAGTGACAGACGCCACTAATAGGGACCCCTTGCACTACATCAGCCCTCAAATCAATGAGCAACAGGGATCAAAAAACTCGACCCAACATTCTCAGGGGACTGAATACAGCAAGATTTTTTTGGTTAGGTTTTTTCCTCTCTTTCCCCCACCCCTTAACTAAAATTATCACAGAATATCACAAATTAATAATGAGGAGGAGAGAAGGAAAGAAAGGGGCAGAATTTGTTTCCTATAAAATATAACAATATTAATGTAAAAAACTGAAAAGTGAGATCTGAATGAAAATAAGTATTTAATGGGATCATCATTTAAATTTGATTGGCATTTTTTCCTTTATCTTGCTTTTTCCCCCCCTTTTTCTGAAGCCCACAGGTTTGACTGGTTTTCTGTACCTGCTCTGCCTACTCATTCGCCATAGGTCACCCTACCATTTAAGGAGTGCAGAGAGAACTTTTAAAGTGCAGATTTGTAGCTATTATTTTTAAAAAGGGATCTTCTAGCAGCTGGTAAAAAAAATCCTATCATTTTCAAGTAAGGAGCTTTCTGGATAATAAATTCAAGCATCCGACCAGTGCTGAAATGACATTTGAGTCCCACATTGCTAAACTAATAGGCTGGTTGACCATTATAAGGTCATGACCTTAGCTCTCATCCTAGCTGCAGAGCTGTGTTAAGTTAACAACTGATACCTCACTGGGGTTCCTTAAAGGTCCAACTCAAGACTTGGGCTAATAACTAGGATAATCAAGTCGCATTGCAAAGTGAATTTGCAGCAGCAACTTTCAGGGAGAAAAAGAAAAAAAAAGATCATTTGGAGGCTATTAATAGACAGGTGTAGAAGCAGCTGCAGCAGAGAGCAGGCTTGCAGATGCAAGTCTGCCATAATATTTAGGAATCCCACTAACAGACCCCTGCAGCTTAACCATAGGAGCAGCCCAAATTCAGCCACACGCAAGCCAAGGGGCAGCAGGATGATTTCCCATCGCTCACACCTCGTACGACATCTTGTACCTGCCTGTGCGAAGTGGGTGCAAAGGACTGTTTTATCAAATGATTGATTTTTCACAGCCCTTTTGGCCTCCCAGAAATAAGGTACCATGCACTGGAAAATGAGTACCAAAGGGTGCAAGACCGGTGGGTGTTTCTGGGCTGAATTCAGCTGTGCCAGAGACAATGATGCGAGGCAGACATCAGATGTCAGATTAGCGTTCAGTAACAAAACAGCACAGCCTGCCCCAATATGGTTACAAAAAATGAGCACAGCTGAGGCCTAGCTCAAATGCCACCTTGGCACCGCTTGCACAAGATTCACGCTTCTCTTCCTATCGGTCTGACTTCCGAGGATGGATCATTTTAACTACTCTAATTCTAACATGACAGTGTTAAATTAGTTTGAAAACTTGAATACAGGTCAGTTCTCACAGGCTAGCATCTGGATTAAAAGCACACGGCCCCAGCTTCATGACAGAACGGAGTCAGAGAAGCAGGTAATGAGAAATGCAAGATAAACAACCCTCTTCTTCTACGCTTAACAAAAAAAGCTCCACTGGGCTCAGGGGAGCTGCATCCCTCCTACCTTCAGCGGAGCAAGTGGCACTTCAGCATTTGTAGCCTTCTTCCAGAAGAATCAATCCATCTCCTGGTGTCTTTCACACTCCTTTTGCATACACAAAGTATTGGCTAAATCAGTACACATTATCTTACTTCACCACTGAAGGGCAGAGGTACCTTTTGTTTACCATCCACTCTTGTCACTGTGTTCTGTTGGTTTGGGTCCCCTACCTCTTTGCCGCAGCTATATCCAGGTTCAGGACTGCACAAAAAGCAGTTTTGCCCTGCAGAAGGCAACTGAAGTTTCTGTGGTCACTTCAGCCTCAAATGTCTTTCCAGTGTAACACAGCAAGGAGCGATCAGAGAGTGCAAAACAAACATGGCAAAAAAAATGTGTATTGAGTGCAAGTCAAAGCAAGAACATTTCTTGTGTCTATAAGGCTTTGAAAAGCTGTGAAGTGAGATGCATTAAACCACATGAATTTGATCAAAAGTGATGGAGCATCCTATCTGCAGACTGTGAGACATGGTGAAAACCAAACCTATTTCTACTTGCAGCAGCGATGTTCAACATCAGCAGCTGAATTACAACTGCTACTTCAGAAGCAAAGAAAACACTTTAAAACTATGAGGAACAGCACTGAGCTGAATGAGCCATCAAACTCTCTAGTGTCAGCCCTCCTTTCCTCCTACCGCCGTCCCAGTATCACAGGGACGGGGGCTGTCCCAGACAGGAGACAAACACAGCCAAGCTTCACCACATCTGATTGAGATTCAGCATGTTTGTCTTACAGAAAACAGCAGAAACTTCAGGACACATCCCATTTTGTAAGGATATACTTATGTATTTTGGAAGATCTCTGCCCTATGTACCATGCATCTTACCATAAGCTGTGGGGTAGACAATACGCTAAATGATGATGTTTAGAGATATTTGTAGGAGGGTTTGTAACAGCCGCAGGCAGAATGCAGTCTGAAAGGTGCTCCCGGGGCTGGCCATGCACGAAGTGAGGGATGGACAATGGGAAACCTCCCACAACAGTAGTGCAAAGGGCCAAGAAATATAAAAGAGCAGAGAGGTATCTGGGGATGTGCTCACGTTGTTCCCTGCAAACTCACCTTGTCGAACCACTCTGTAGCCCCATTCCACCCAAAAATGAAAAAATGGGATGTGCAGATTTTACAAAGTGTTCATGCAAGGCAGGATAGTGCCAACATGACCTGGAAATAAAGCTGAAGCTGAGAAATCAATGCTCACAAGGATAATGTCAGGACAGGCACTTTGACGGGCAAAATTATACTAACTACTTATTGAAGTTGCAGACAAGTCCTCTCCACAGTGACTTCAGTTTTCCTGGATGATGATTTCCCCATTTGTCTAGCAACAACTCACAAGACCTGCGTGCTGGGATCAAAGTTTGCCCCACCATAATTAATTTCAAAAGTTCCATTTCACAACCTCTATCCCAGGGTTTGAAGGTGATGGCGCTCATTGCTTCCCTGTCCTGACCTAAGTGTGGCACTAGCAGGGACTTCCCTGCCAGTGGGTTGGAGGACTCCGCCACAGAGCTCCCCACACGAACCCCACCATGGCCCCCTCAGGGAACCTCCTCATTCAGCAGATGTGGCACGACATGAGGAAAGGTGCTCAGGCACCCCTGTTTCCTTTGGGGTGTGTGAGCTTCACACATTCCCAGGGACCTTCTCCTTACTCAACATCATTACACTAGAGAGCAGCCTTCAGTATTTAGCTTCTCATCACTGATTGGTATGTAGCCATACATCTTATTTAATAGTCATTTTTCCAGCTCTGTGGAGGATTTTCTGTGTCCTAGTGGGTTTTTCCATGGGCACAGCAGTGTCTGAGTGTTCCACAGCTATTTATCTCCACCACTCCAGTGTGAAGTGTGACAGATGAAGGGAGAGAGATGATGTTGCTGGAGTGAGCTGAGGCGCAGGGTCACAATCCAAAGTAGTAACTAATTGGGGGGAGGGGGATTTGTTCAAAGCATTAGTTCAAAGCATCCCCCTAGCCAATGCCAACTGCAGCTGAGGTGCTCTGCATCTCTGACCATCAATACACTTCTTGTTGGGGCAAATTCTTCACCTCGCGCATCCTCAGGCAGGACTTGTTCTGGTCTGCCCCTCCAAACTACCCTCTCCCCCAAACCCAGCCTCTTCCAAACTAATTCTCATCCTCTTGACATTAAGCTGGGCAGACTTCACCCCATGGGCCACTGATAGCAGAGGATAGGGTGTTCTGCAGATTTAATCCAAGTCAAAGACTCCCCTGTCAGCCAAAAGACAATTGTAACTGCAGAGATTTTGCTCTCTGCAAATGTATCAAAAGTCATAGTTGGCTCTGGAGTATACCCAAAACCAACAGACTTTTCAGGGAATTAAATTGCTAAAATTGACAAAGGCTCTACTGAGCATGTGCAAAACTCTCATTGTTATGATTTTGTTGTAGTTTCTCCAGATTTGGCTGCATTTTTGAAAAGGCAATAAAACATAAATCCCCGGCAAACAGCCATTTTCCCAAATTCAGATCACTCAGATTTTCCTGTGAAAAGCCCTATGCCTCTGTGTTTGTGAAATGTCAAAAAATAATATTTGCACACACAAAAATGTATTTTGTTTTGCTTCTTTATGAGTTATATTTCTACAAATTTCCTAACTACTTGGTTGGGTGTTTTCCAGGCATTCAGTTTGAACAGACATCTATGCAAAAAAGTACTCATTCAAGTAGTAACATTTGTGACAAGTAGGAACAAAAATAAATAGCACCTTATAATATCAGAAAGAGAGGGCAGCTGGTAAAATGGATGTGAGCTGAGGGAGCTGGAAAGAGAACACGGGTGAGAAGACAGAGTAAACCTCTTAAGGCCAAGGCGATACTTCAAAGGATTTGGTTTGTGTTCAGCTCCAAAGGCACAAAGACACCTTTGCCATTTCTATTGAAATTAGATTCTACTGAAATCTTCTTGCATCTATGTATGAGTCTGTGATTCAGGGCAGAATTCAAAACAACTGAGTATGACATATTTTCACAAGTCTTGCTTTTGGGGTAAAGGTGTATTTGTCTTGTCAGTGTAAGAATTCAGTTTAGCTCACCCTGACCTACTGGAACAGAAACCTTCCTGGAGGACTTGGAGGATTTGTTCCCATGGAGGACCATCCCTTCAGGGTACATGGTGAGACCAGGTCATAACACTTTGGCCATGGCTGTCAGTGTACTATTCCTCTTTCTCAGACTCTTTTGAGTCTGGCTGAGATGGAGTTAATCTTTCCCATAGCAGCCCCCATAGTGCTGTGCTTTGTCTTGGTAGCTAGAAAGGTGTTGATAACATACCAGTGTTTTGGCTACTACTGAGCAGTGCTCCCACAGCATCAAGACTGTCTCTCTAACACCAGTATCCCGGGGGTGGGCAAGATCTTGGGAGGGGACGCAGCCCAGGCAACTGAGCCAAACTGACCAAAGGGATAGTCCATATCATATGATGTCTGCTCAGCAATAAAAACTGAAACACAGGAGGAGGTAGGGAAGCATTCATTCTTATGACATTTGTCTTCTGGAGCAACTGCTATGCATACTGAAGACCTACTTCCCAGGAAGTGGCTGGACATTGCCTACTGATGGGAAGTAGAGAATAAATATTTTGTTTTCCTTTGCTTCCACATGCGGCCTTTGCTTTTGCTTTGTTAGACTGCCTTTATCTTTACTCATGAGTTTTTTCCATCTTATTTTCTCTCTTTCCTGTCCTGTTGAGCAGAGGAGTAATAGAGTGGCTTGGTGGGCACCTGGTGTCCAGCCAAGCTCAACCTACCTCAGTTAATAATGGATCTCCCAAAGGATGTATAAGCAGCAATGCAGAAGACAGCCAGAGCCCCGGTGGCAGAGGCCCTGGCATGCATCCTGTCAGCGGACGTAGAGGTGTTTTTAGCAAACCACATGTTGTACCTATGTCACTAGAAAAGGAGAGCTGGCATGGCGCTCTAGCACTGCTCCTGCTGCAGATGTGTGCCAGAAAAAAAGAGTGGTTTGTCTGAAAAGCCTCCTGTAGGAAAACACACAGATTTAGGGGTCAACCTGGCCAACCATACATGATTTGTGTCCAGTGTCACAGTCTGTCTGCAGTCCTCACCCTACTACTGATGTTGTCCTGAGTTTTTGGGCTACTACCATGAGAGGTGAGTGGCCTCTTCCTTCTTCTCCTGGTGGTGACTCCAAGCTGGGAGAAATGCTGAACCTTGCACTTCATCATGGCTCCTGTAGCTCCAGCTTAGGAGGGAAGAGCCAGGGCCTTTGTGAGTGGAGGAGACAGGCTCTGTTCCCTTCCAGAGAGCAACTTGGAAAACTACAGGCAGTCTCTAAAAAAACACCTGTGAGTGCATCATAGGGTCTGAAATGGAACAGAAAGCCTGGAGTTTCTTCTTTTTAGGATACATTGTTGAGACTGGTTCTTGCCATGAGAGTATAAGTGGGGCCAGTTTGGTCATGAAGGCATCAGTGCTCCCCTGACACAGCACTGGGACAGGGAGAGGAGGTAACCTGGAGGATAAGGCACGTGAGAGCCATCAGGCACACGCACTTCTGCTTCTTCATCCCATTTGATGGCACTTCATTAACACCTCCCGCACCAGAGCAGCTTCTCTGGTATGCAAAGCCAGTCTGTATGTATCATGCCTGCTCTCTTTCCAAGGCTTAATACCGCAAAACAGACCAGTAATCAGAGTATGAAAATTCAGCCCCAAACTTCTTTTTTTCCCAAGCTGGGGCCTAGATGTGTGGGTGCTTGACTCAGACTGTGCCTCCAAAGTCAGAGCATCCTGGCACCAGTTCTGTGTTCCTTCTGTCCTGGCTGGAGATGCTCTGAGATACTATGGGCTGCCCCATAGGCCTCCCCACCGTGTGCTCTGCTCGTTTTCTCCCAGAAAGCATTATTCTGAACATAGCTGCTTTCCTGCTTTTGTTTGATGTTTTAGGTAAATGCTCCAGGGTCATAAATACAATTTAAAAGGCTTTAAGTATAGCACTGGGACTTAACGGTTGTCTAGACTCATTCTGTGAGCTGATCTCTGCTTGTCCCAGTGAGTGTTAGTCTGTCAGATGGAGGCATTAATGTGGAGGTGAAACAACTCCATTTTGGGTTGTTCTGTGTCGGCTCAAAAGATGACACATATCAAGTTTTCCTGATCTGCTGGGAATTGTCTGACTGCTTAAATAATCAAATGAAGGCTTTAAATCTTACTACTACATAATGACTAAAATATTCCTTGTGATTATAACCTAGAAAATCGATGTAATCTTTGCAGCATTGTTAAAAGGTGACCATGTAGACATTGCCAGGTGAGGCTCCTGGACACCAAGGACATGGGGTCATTTTTCCTACATGGGATGGTCCCTGGAAGAGTGGGCAGCGTGGCCCTGGGACATGCATGCCTCTCTCAGAGTGGTGGCCCTGCCAGCAGCCCATGAGCTTGCTGCCACTAAGGTGCTCTCTACCCCCAGCACAGGTACCTCCAGGGTGCTCCCCAGGCTTGTGGGGCAACTTCCTCCTTCCTTCTGCCCAGTGGTGGCCTTACCTTCTCTCACTTCTGCCTCTGCCCTCTTAGTGCTGCCAGTGCCCTGCAGATGGGGCAATTGCCGGGTAGCCAACACAACCTAAGCCAGCCACCCTGTCTGGTCACATGGTGACTGGTTTCCCTGATACAACACTCCAGATGTTTCCCTTCCACACAGTTAATCTAGCAGCCACAATCTAGGTCACTACTAGGACTCAGGACACAAGGACATATGAGCAGGAGCATCAAACTTCTATTTCTTACATCAGCAAGATCCTAATTGATGCAGGACACATCTCACCCGCTTGTATACACCAAACTGGTGAACATATCCATGTGTTGCTTATCGCTATAAGCAGAGAAAAATAAGATTCTGCAGTGTGTTTGCAATTTCCAGGTAAAACCAAGCTGCAAACAACATCTTCTCTGAAATATTTTACCTGGACTGCCACCAAGGCTTTCTCTCCATTACCTGTGAGTTCATCCTTTACTAGCCACATCTTCGAAACCAGGCCATGTACTGAACACCTTTCTTCAGAACAGCCAAGCCCTGAGATTTTGGGACAAGCTTTATACTTTTAGCAGGGAACGCTCTGAAAACCCTCCATAGGATCTCCCTGCTTGCCAACTTGGTTTCTATAAACAAAGGAGAACCATAAATTCGTTAACATGGAAAACAATCTTGTTTCTCGGAAAAGGGAGATTAGAGTTTTGCCAGGTTTTCCTCCTATGTGGGAAGCCCCTCAGCTGTCCCAATCAGATACCAAACTCAGGAATTTCTTCCTAAGGTTCAGGAGTTGAAGTTTTGGGGGTTTTAAACCAATTCAGCTTCTACAGTTTGGCTTTTAACATAGACTTGTGCAGCTTTAATGATCTGGCAATTTGGTGAGATTTCAGGGTACCAGCAGGAGCGTGAGGGGAAAGGCTGAGTCTCCACAAATTCTTCTGCCTTGGGTCTAGGATAGTTAGCACCGGGTGCCAAAACGGCACCTTTCTCTCATCATCCTCTTAGTGAATCTACCTTGTCCATGTCAAGGAACATAAACACCCCTCCTGCCTTTTAGGATCAAGAGGTAAGGCAGTCCCCTTGGTGCCCATCAGACTCATGTAGAAGAGGACAGAACTTCTGGAAGATCAGAGCAGGTTTTCAAAAGCTTCATGTCAGGGACATGTTTTCTGGAGGCTCCTCCAATTAAGGCTTTGTGACCATAATATCTCTTTCTGGTACATGCTGTGTTCCTGGGGACAGGCTTCCTTGCTTTCTACCAGGCATACATGACTTGTCACTGTGGTTTGCCTTTTACAGATGCACCTGCTTGAGGTGCAGGAAATGGCACAGAGAGTGTAAATGTTCCCACTCCCCATGGCAAAGGCTGATGAAGAACC